>NC_048572.1:8057328-8079828 GCF_013265735.2 Oncorhynchus mykiss
CAGCCTTCAGCAGCTCCTCTATCACCACTTGGTGTCAGGAATTATGAAATGACTAAAAAAAGGGTTTCACTTTAATGGCACTAGCCTTGCTGCACTGTCAAGTCTTACGTCATTGTCACGCCAAACAATGACATAGGAGTCAGGAAATCAGCGCAAACAGATCTGGGATTCAAGTCAGTTGTGTGCTTGATCCTTGTGAATGATCCATGTAAAATTAACAACTGGACAGCAGTTCAAAGAATATGTTTAAATTCCTCTCATCTCACCTTCACTGTCTTCTTCCTGAGTTTCTCTAGAGTGGGCAGGAAGTGACTCCTCAGTAGGTCCGCAGCAGCCTTGCAGATGATTGGCTGAGAGTAGACTGCAAGGATACAGGAGAAACCAAATCGTATTTTCGTCTCACTGAGGAGTTGTTACACTAGTGTAATTATCCTTTCATAAAATGAGTTGTGGCTGGCAATGCTACACAGCACTTAGTATTTACCACTCATCATATTGCCCACCAAACTTGGCCAACTAGGTTCACACTCCTGCTAGGGTCAAACTTGGGTATCCTGTGTGCCATGAAACTGTATTAGCCCACTGAGCTAAAGCCTAGACATTGACTCAAGGAGCTAACACAAGTCTTCAGGTCTAAGGCAAAGTTCCTCAACACACGGGTGTGGTTCACCAAAACCTCCTCTGATAAAACGTTAGCCTCGAGGTAATAATAACCCAGTATCCCACCTGCGATCCGCTTCATCCAGGGAGCGTCGTCGATGCCCAGGTTGTTGTTGAGGATCTTCAGGATGTTCCCCAGGATGATGCTGAGGTGGTTGGAGCACACGGTGGTGCAGCAGGCTGTGTGTGGAGCAGAGTTCTCTGTTCCTTTCTCCCACCAGTAGGACAGGTAGTTACACAACATGGGCAGGATCACCTCAATCACCTGGAGGGAATGGGGATGGGACGACACCATATTAAGTAATAGTCACAATATTAAGCAATATTACGATTGTCAGGGTATTGAGCTATATCACCATAATTGTGATATTAAGTTATACCACGACAATCACAGTATTATAAAAATGAATGTCGTCACGCTAGCGTCACGCTAGCTGACATGGGCTAGTTGATCTGGACATTACTGACAAATTATAAATAGCTGTCTGAGGCCTGTAATGACTGACATGACAAGACGTGATGATGAACTACCTAATTTAGAAATTGTACCTTGTACATTCCACTATTACAACTTTCAAGAGTAAGTTTAAAGCTGGACTGAGTTCCTTAAAAAAATGGAAAATGGAAAAATAATTATGTTGGGGGGGGGGGGCTCTGCCCCTTGCGATCCCTCAGTTTGGGACCACTGCTCTATGCTAATTATTTCCTCTCCTTAAAGCTGAGATCTGCATGAAACAGTACCACTGGTCACAAAGGAGGAACATCCAGCTTCATGGTAAAACATACAGTGATAACAGATATAGAGATAACAGATATAGTGATAACAGATATAGAGATAACAGATAGAGTGATAACAGATAGAGTGATAACAGATATAGAGATAACAGATATAGAGATAACAGATATAGAGATAACAGATATAGAGATAACAGATATAGAGATAACAGATATAGTGATAACAGCATGTTAATTGCAGTCCAAGCCCTACTGACCTGTGGCATCTCTGTGTAGCGAGCTCCAGACTCTGAGATGTCGTTGATGTCCTTCAGCAGGCGATCCAGACGAGGCATCTCTGGACACATCTCCTCCACAGAGTCAGGCATACTCAAGACTGCACAGAGAACGGCACGGAGTTAGTCATTTTTTAAATATTTGTAAAATCTTTATTTAACTAGACAAGTCAGTTAAGAATACATTTTTATGTACAACGACGGCCTACACCGGCCAAAACCGGACGACGCTGGGCCAATTGTGTGCCGTCATATGGGACTCCCAATCACGACCAATCACAGCCTGGATCACCATCATATACCGTTAATATACAGTACATAGGACCGGTTTCCCAGACATTGATTAAACCTGGTCCTGGACTAAAATGCATGATCCTGGACTAGGCTTAACTGTGTCCAGGACAACGAACGGCCCTGTGTCCAGGACAACGAACGGCCCTGTGTCCAGGACAACGAACGGCCCTGTGTCCAGGACAACGTACGGCCCTGTGTCCAGGACAACGAACGGCCCTGTGTCCAGGACAACGAACGGCCCTGTGTCCAGGACAACGAACGGCCCTGTGTCCAGGACAACGAACGGCCCTGTGTCCAGGACAACGGCCCTGTGAGGATCTGGGTTGTTATCAATGGAAGAGGATCTGGGTTGTTATCAAGCATAGATTGGTCCTGATGAATTGGTAGTGTTATGACTCAGTATTGCGACTGCAGAGTAGTGACTTACTGGCCCTCTCTCGCGGTGTCTTGGTGTTGAAGACAGACAGGGGGTTGTGAGCGTTAAGATCAGGCTCCAGGAAAGCTACAGGCATGGCTCCTACCAGGGTGGCCAGACACTCCCCTAGGGCTGGTAGGTGCCTGGAGGGAACATACAGAGACATTAACACACACACACACACACAGACATTAACACACACACAGACATTAACACACACACACTTTAACACACACACCGAGACATTAACACACACACACACACACACATTAACACACACATAGACATTAACACAAACACAGACTTTAACACACACACACTTTAACACACACACACACACACACACACTTAAAGTAGATGTGTACATTGCTGCGTCACAGAGGAGAATGGAATTTATTTATTGCTAAAAATAGAACCAACACGTTTCGGCTTTCAGTCTTTTTCCTTTCTCTCACTTACAGCACTCAAACGTAACATAGAATACATAAAAGATTACAGACATTGCGATTTTTCCAGTCTGTGTTGGATGGAGTTTTTCTCCTCCAATAATGCAGAAAGATTTGATCACCGTCATCCTCTCGCCTGCAGTAGCTGATGTGATGAGGGCCTCATACCTCTCTATGAAGATGTGTTTCCCCGTGCCCAGTGAGTAGAGACAGGTCACGATGCGATAGCACGACAGCTGGACATCATCCACTGGAAAACACAACACACACAGGTCATATTTCCAGGCCAAGCTTCAGTCAATTTAACACTCTCTTTTTCAGAGAAGGCCACGATGGGCTTCCTGCTCAATCTGACTGCCACTGAGTGATCCTGTGATGCAATAATGTCAGGGTAAATTAATCAAGGGCTCGACCTGAATAAATTAATCAAGGGCTCGATAATTAGTTGACAAGTTGAATCAATTGTGCTTGCTCTGGAACACTTTAAATACAGGGAACAGCTGGGGCTCCCAGAGAAGAGGTTTGAAAACCATTGCTCTAAGTGGACAAGCGCGTGGTGCCTCCAGAGTAAATGAATTCAAATAACATCAATTCACCCAGCAGGTAGACTCCAAAGTTATGCATGGTGACATGTTCGAACAGAGCTGTGAGGATGGGCAGCAGAGCGGTGGTGGCGTAGGTGATGTTCTGGGTCAAGCCCTTCATCTGGCTCCGGGACTGGCTGAACTTCCCCAGCTTCAGCATTTCCAGGGTCTTCTCTAGGTCCTCCGCTGCGTTCTCAAATAACGTCCTGACCCCAGCCTTCACCATTTCTGAGCCTGACTTCATCACTGTCCTGAGAGGGGAGGAAGAGGACAGAAGGAGAGGTGTAAGAACGACGCCTTCACCATCTCTGAGCCTGACTTCATCACTGTCCTGAGACGGGAGGAAGAGGACAGAAGGAGAGGTGTAAGAACGACGCCTTCGCCATCTCTGAGCCTGACTTCATCACTGTCCAATAAAAAAATAGAGTTTCAAACCTCTCTGCCAATAACAGCGAGTTGTCGGTGTTCCCCTACCCACTAAGACAACTCCTAGACAGTCCAAGCTAAATTCTTGCTTGATAAATTGCTCTTCGCCAAGAAGCTATTTTTGTTTCTTTTTGACCATTTTAATTGAAAACAATCACAGTAAAGTGCTATATTTTTACCCAGAAATGATTTGATTTTGAGATGTTAAAAAACAGCTGCATTGGAAGACAGAGGTTTGTTCTACAGGCTCTATAAAAGACTCTTACCTTGTGTCCAGGGAATGAGCCAGGATGTGTAGACAGCTCACCATAACAGCCGAGTCGCTCCCTAAGAGAACACATTGTCATTGATATGGAAATCACTGAGTACAAGCAGCGCTGACCGAGTATAAAGTGTAAAGACCTGGCACACTGTTAAAGACCCGGCACACTGTTAAAGACCCGGCACACTGTTAAAGACCCGGCACACTGTTAAAGACCCGGCACACAGCTAAAGACCCGGCACACTGGTAAAGACCCGGCACACTGTTAAAGACCCGGCACACTGGTAAAGACCCGGCACACTGGTAAAGACCCGGCACACTGGTAAAGACCTGGCACACTGGTAAAGACCCGGCACACTGTTAAAGACCCGGCACACAGCTAAAGACCCGGCACACTGTTAAAGACCCGGCACACTGTTAAAGACCCGGCACACTGTTAAAGACCCGGCACACTGGTAAAGACCCGGCACACTGTTAAAGACCCGGCACACTGGTAAAGGTCCGGCACACTGGTAAAGGTCCGGCACACTGGTAAAGACCCGGCACACTGGTAAAGACCCGGCACACTGTTAAAGACCCGGCACACTGTTAAAGACCCGGCACACTGTTAAAGACCCGGCACACTGGTAAAGACCCGGCACACTGTTAATGACCCGGCACACTATTAAAGACCCGGCACACTGGTAAAGACCCGGCACACTGGTAAAGACCCGGCACACTGTTAAAGACCCGGCACACTGTTAAAGGTCCGGCACACTGGTAAAGGCCCGGCACACTGTTAAAGGTCCGGCACACTGGTAAAGGTCCGGCACACTGGTAAAGACCCGGCACACAGTTAAAGGCCCGGCACACTGTTAACGACCCGGCACACTGGTAAAGACCCGGCACACTGTTAAAGACCCGACACACTGTTAAAGACCCGGCACACTGGTAAAGACCCGGCACACTGTTAAAGGTCCGGCACACTGGTAAAGACCCGGCACACTGGTAAAGGCCCGGCACACTGTTAAAGGTCCGGCACACTGTTAAAGGTCCGGCACACTGGTAAAGACCCGGCACACTGTTAAAGACCCGGCACACTGGTAAAGACCCGGCACACTGTTAAAGACCCGGCACACTGGTAAAGACCCGGCACACTGGTAAAGACCCGGCACACTGTTAAAGACCCGGCACACTGGTAAAGGCCCGGCACACTGTTAAAGACCCGGCACACTGGTAAAGACCCGGCACACTGTTAAAGACCCGGCACACTGTTAAAGGTCCGGCACACTGGTAAAGGCCCGGCACACTGTTAAAGGTCCGGCACACTGGTAAAGGTCCGGCACACTGGTAAAGACCCGGCACACGGGTAAAGACCCGGCACACTGGTAAAGACCCGGCACACTGTTAAAGACCCGGCACACTGTTAAAGACCCGGCACACTGTTAAAGACCCGGCACACTGTTAAAGACCCGGCACACTGGTAAAGACCCGGCACACTGTTAAAGGTCCGGCACACTGGTAAAGACCCGGCACACTGGTAAAGACCCGGCACACTGGTAAAGACCCGGCACACTGTTAAAGACCCGGCACACTATTAAAGACCCGGCACACTGGTAAAGACCCGGCACACTGTTAAAGACCCGGCACACTGTTAAAGACCCGGCACACTGTTAAAGACCCGGCACACTGTTAAAGACCCGGCACACTGGTAAAGACCCGGCACACTGTTAAAGACCCGGCACACTGGTAAAGACCCGGCACACTGGTAAAGACCTTGACAGACAGGTAAAGACAATGACCGAGGTGGTCCTTACCAAAGAGGGAAATCCTGTGTCTGACAAGAGCTGCCATCTTACAGAACAGGCTGGAAAATAAAGGAGAGCAAAGGGAATGAAACAACCAGAGAAAGAAAGGAGAGAAGAACCAAGCAGGAAAACAAGAAAATAGCTCACAAGTTGTTCATGTTTATTGTAGTGCCCAGTCTGAAATCAACCCGTAACTACCTTCCCTAGACATGAGGCTAGGTGAACTTTCCTCCATATTGCTTACACCTATCTGATTCTCACAGGTCTATCGAAAGGTCTCTGACTAGACAAACTCTCATTAGAAGACTGTAGCTGGGGATTCTGTGTTGATTTCAGACTGGCAACATTATCATTCACCAGTGTGTCCAGTCCCACTTACAGGTTACCTTACCTAGTGATCATCTCCTTCTCTTTGTTAGAGGCGTAGCCACTGCTGCTCAGGTTCTTACTGGGCGAGGACAGGAAGTACATGCTGTGGTTCTTAAAGTACATGTCTATGAGAGGTAGCAGCACCTATAGGGCAGGGTGGGAGGAGAAGAGTTTAGAGAACTTATTCCACAGTGTCTACAATTAATTTATTGTCTATTGTTGAAAGACTTTACATCCATACCTTAGCAAAGAATTTTATTTCCTGATCGTGGGGTGATTTGTCTGTCTTTCCACTGGTGGCCATGGCCTCTGGGAAGAAAAAAACAAACATGTTCAAATATGTATAAAACTTAAACTAGACACTAACTTTGACTAAATTACATTCACATGAATTGTCAATTCCATATTTCAAAGCACATGGCTTAATTCAATGTCCGAGTGCACTCACCCAGGTGAGCAATGAACTCCTGAGCTGAGTCCACATACTTCAGAATCCTCTTGAGGAACGTGTAGGCAAACCTCTTCTCCATGGACGACGAGTCCTGCTCCATGTCTTTCAGGTCTCTGCAGAACATAAATAACAAACAATAGTACTTTATTGATCCCCAAAGGGGACATTTGTTTGCAGCAGTTAATATATAACTGTCATGAAAGCCTGTTTTATTCTGCTGAATACTGTTTTAGTCGGCTGATTAGTGTTTTAGTCTGCTGATTAGTGTTTTATTCTGCTGAATACTGTTTTAGTCGGCTGATTAGTGTTTTAGTCTGCTGATTAGTGTTTTAGTCTGCTGATTAGTGTTTTAGTCTGCTGAATACTGTTTTAGTCTGCTGATTACTGTTTTAGTCTGCTGAATACTGTTTTAGTCTGCTGATTAGTGTTTTAGTCTGCTGAATACTGTTTTAGTCGGCTGATTAGTGTTTTAGTCTGCTGATTAGTGTTTTAGTCTGCTGATTAGTGTTTTAGTCTGCTGAATACTGTTTTAGTCTGCTGATTAGTGTTTTAGTCTGCTGATTAGTGTTTTAGTCTGCTGATTAGTGTTTTAGTCTGCTGATTACTGTTTTAGTCTGCTGAATACTGTTTTAGTCTGCTGATTAGTGTTTTAGTCTGTTGATTAGTGTTTTAGTCTGCTGATTAGTGTTTTAGTCTGCTGATTAGTGTTTTAGTCTGCTGATTAGTGTTTTAGTCTGCTGATTAGTGTTTGTCTGCTGATTAGTGTTTTAGTCTGTTGATTAGTGTTTTAGTCTGCTGATTAGTGTTTTAGTCTGCTGATTAGTGTTTTAGTCTGCTGATTAGTGTTTTAGTCTGTTGATTAGTGTTTTAGTCTGCTGATTAGTGTTTTAGTCTGCTGATTAGTGTTTTAGTCTGTTGATTAGTGTTTTAGTCTGCTGATTAGTGTTTTAGTCTGCTGATGACTGTTTTTTTGATATTCTGATTTGTTAGAGACGATCCAATCTCTGACGAGTTTTGTTTTGTACAACACTCCTCGTGACCCTCGTCACCACAAACGACTTCATATGTAGCTAACGACAGAGCAGCTGAAGAACTTAGTGTGAGTCGTCAAGATAGAAGTTCAGGTGGTATCTCTTCCATTTCAAGACATTCAGTTGCCCACTGAACGTGACTTTGACAGAATGTAAGAAACTGTGATTGGCAGATTGATTGATTAACTGATTGCTTGCAATCCTCGGTGGTATCAGACAGGTGCAGTAAACAGGTGAGGTAGTTAGGGGGAGTCTCTGACCTGGTGATGATATATCCATTGATCTGCAGGAACTTAAAGAGATCCTGGGCCTTCTCCCTGTCTCTGTACTTCTCCTTGGCTGTCAGGGTGTCATAGGGCACCAGCAACGGGTGGCTCCCTCCTCCTGAGACAGACAGCACACATCAAACAGTGGCAACACGTTCACAAACGTACAGTCAAGTCTTACACAAGCTTAAATGTACACTTAGCATGCTGTATTCCTGGGTGGTTACTGAGGGTGCGTTTGTAAAGTCACTTTGGGGATCTATTCCGATTTCTGGTCTGTGCCAGAGAACAGAATAACTGAGGAATTAACGAATTTACGCGCAATACCCATTGAATAAGACTGGTGTCAGTAAACGTCAGGATAAAAAAAACGTAATTAAATTGTTACCAGCAGCACAGTTAATCACTAACACTCTGGATAACATGAAAACAGCCTAACCAGCTCTGCTAAGGAGAGTAAAATGGTCAGTGTGAGGTGTTCTCTCATTTGTTTCTGGAAGTAGCTAGCAAGGGAGCACATTTTAGCCAGTTAGGTTGGGTGCTTGAGTGCCTTTGTGTGGTCAGAACACTCGGATCAACCATACTCCTAGAACAGAGCATCCAGTGTGCGATCTGAACACTCCAAGAGAGAGCGAAATGCTCAGAATTGACAAACGTACAAATTCACTCTGGCACTCCAGAGTTAATTTACAAACACACCATGTATCTCATTGGGTGATTACAAGGGATGCCTGGGCCCTGTGACTGGACTACATACCTTTACTGTTCAGCTCAGTCTTCTTCTTCTTGGCCCAGATGTTGTGGTAGTTCTCTGCTACAACCTCCACCATCCCCTACAATGGGGAACACACACACATGGACATGGAGAACAATCACTTACTTGAACGTGTCACGGTGTACAACAGACCTGGGTTCCAATACCATTTGAAATCTTTCAAATACTTTTGAGTGTTTTCTTTAGCCTTCCTTAGAGTGGCAGGCGGGGTGGGGTTTGTACTTTTGGGACTGTTCTATTTGTCCTATTGTAATCTTAAACAAAGCACAACAAATTCCAATAGCATGTGAGCCCATGTCTGATGCACAGTACAGAGAAACAACCATGCCCCACAGAACACTGTACCTGCTTAGTAACATGACATCAGATATTTGTACCCTTTATTTAACTAGGCAAGTCAGTTAATAACAAATTATTATTTTCAATGACGGTCTAGGAACAGTGGGTTAACTGCCTTGTTCAGGAGCAGAACGACAGATTTGTACCTTGTCAGCTCGGGGGATTCGATCTCGCAAGCTTTCGGTTACTAGTCCCAACGCTCTAACCACTAGGCTACCTGCCTCTAACCACTAGGCTACCTGCCTCTAACCACTAGGCTACCTGCCTCTAACCACTAGGCTACCTGCCTCTAACCACTAGGCTACCTGCCTCTAACCACTAGGCTACCTGCCTCTAACCACTAGGCTACCTGCTCTAACCACTAGGCTACCTGCTCTAACCACTAGGCTACCTGCTCTAACCACTAGGCTACCTGCCTCTAACCACTAGGCTACCTGCCTCTAACCACTAGGCTACCTGCTCTAACCACTAGGCTACCTGCTCTAACCACTAGGCTACCTGCTCTAACCACTAGGCTACCTGCCTTTAACCACTAGGCTACCTGCCTCTAACTACTAGGCTACCTGCCTCTAACCACTAGGCTACCTGGCTCTAACCACTAGGCTACCCTGCCTCTAACCACTAGGCTACCTGCCTCTAACCACTAGGCTACCTGCCTCTAACCACCAGGCTACCTGCCTCTAACCACCAAGCTACCTGCCTCTAACCACCAGGCTACCTGTCTCTAACCACTAGGCTACCTGCCTCTAACCACTAGGCTACCTGCTTCTAACCACTAGGCTACCTGGCTCTAACCACTAGGCTACCCTGCCTCTAACCACTAGGCTACCTGCCTCTAACCACTAGGCTACCTGCCTCTAACCACCAGGCTACCTGCCTCTAACCACCAGGCTACCTGTCTCTAACCACTAGGCTACCTGCCTCTAACCACTAGGCTACCTGCTTCTAACCACTAGGCTACCTGCCTCTAACCACTAGGCTACCCTGCCGCCCCACCAGGACCCATATGACGTCATATTACATTATATAGTATCAGAATTTGATAAGAGGGTAAAACGTTCTGGAGGACATAGTTCAATGACATTAACGTAAACAACAGAGCAATTGTTCCATGGCAACAACCTGCAACTCTCTGGATAGAGTAATATTGTTCAGGTCCAAGGGTGGTTCCAGGATGAATTCATTATCGTTGTCCTGTCAACATTAAAACATAATAACAATGAATCAATAACTACAGAAATGGGTGATCTGACGGATCGACGTGGGGTGATGTTAGCCATTCAAAAAGAAAATGAAAACACACACACACACACACTACCTGAGTGGACTCGGAGATCTTGCTTTGTTTCTCGATGAACATGGCCTCCCCCTCTTTGGTCCTCTCCATGTTCCAACCCATTGCCAGCATGCTCTTTAAAGACTCCTTCACTGGCCAACGGTATGTTTCCCTCTCCTACACAGGGAGGACACAGGCACACACACTGGGTAAATGACCCTTTGAATTATTTCTGTCACAATTAATACACTAATCTCACGTGACAGATCGTTAGCTAGCTATCTGGATTCTGAGGTTAGTGTTATAGTATCAACAGTACCTTCACACTGAGTGACAGTTATAGTATCAACAGTACCTTCACACTGAGTGACAGGTTAGTGTTATAGTATCAACAGTACCTTCACACTGAGTGACAGTTATAGTATCAACAGTACCTTCACACTGAGTGACAGGTTAGTGTTATAGTATCAACAGTACCTTCACACTGAGTGACAGATTAGTGTTATAGTATCAACAGTACCTTCACACTGAGTGACAGATTAGTGTTATAGTATCAACAGTACCTTCACACTGAGTGACAGGTTAGTGTTATAGTATCAACAGTACCTTCACACTGAGTGACAGGTTAGTGTTATAGTATCAACAGTACCTTCACACTGAGTGACAGGTTAGTGTTATAGTATCAACAGTACCTTCACACTGAGTGACAGGTTAGTGTTATAGTATCAACAGTACCTTCACACTGAGTGATAGGTTAGTGTTATAGTATCAACAGTACCTTCACACTGAGTGACAGGTTAGTGTCATAGTATCAACAGTACCTTCACACTGAGTGACAGGTTAGTGTTATAGTATCAACAGTACCTTCACACTGAGTGACAGATTCGTGTTATAGTATCAACAGTACCTTCACACTGAGTGACAGGTTAGTGTTATAGTATCAACAGTACCTTCACACTGAGTGACAGGTTAGTGTTATAGTATCAACAGTACCTTCACACTGAGTGATAGGTTAGTGTTATAGTATCAACAGTACCTTCACACTGAGTGACAGGTTAGTGTTATAGTATCAACAGTACCTTCTCACTGAGTGACAGGTTATTGCTATAGTATCAACAGTACCTTCACACTGAGTGACAGGTTAGTGTTATAGTATCAACAGTACCTTCACACTGAGTGACAGGTTATTGCTATAGTATCAACAGTACCTTCACACTGAGTGACAGGAGTTAGGCCAGGAGTTAGGCCATGTTAGGGCCAGGAGTTAGGCTAGGAATGAGGCCATGTTAGGCCAGTATTTAGGCCAGGAGTTAGGCCATGTTAGACCATGTTAGGCCAGGAGTTAGGCTAGGAATGAGGCCATGTTAGGCCAGGAGTTAGGCCAGGAATTCGGCGATGTACAGTTTAAGTCGGAAGTTTACATACACCTTAGCCAAATACATTTAAACTCAGTTTTCACAACAGTACCTTCACACTGAGTGACAGGTTAGTGTTATAGTATCAACAGTACCTTCACACTGAGTGACAGATTAGTGTTATAGTATCAACAGTACCTTCACACTGAGTGACAGGTTAGTGTTATAGTATCAACAGTACCTTCACACTGAGTGATAGGTTAGTGTTATAGTATCAACAGTACCTTCACACTGAGTGACAGATTAGTGTTATAGTATCAACAGTACCTTCACACTGAGTGACAGATTAGTGTTATAGTATCAACAGTACCTTCACACTGAGTGACAGGTTAGTGTTATAGTATCAACAGTACCTTCACACTGAGTGACAGGTTATTGCTATAGTATCAACAGTACCTTCACACTGAGTGACAGGTTAGTGTTATAGTATCAACAGTACTTTCACACTGAGTGACAGGTTAGTGTTATAGTATCAACAGTACCTTCACACTGAGTGACAGGTTAGTGTTATAGTATCAACAGTACCTTCACACTGAGTGACAGGTTATTGCTATAGTATCAACAGTACCTTCTCACTGAGTGACAGGTTATTGCTATAGTATCAACAGTACCTTCACACTGAGTGACAGGTTAGTGTTATAGTATCAACAGTACCTTCACACTGAGTGACAGGTTATTGCTATAGTATCAACAGTACCTTCACACTGAGTGACAGGTTATTGCTATAGTATCAACAGTACCTTCACACTGAGTGACAGGTTAGTGTTATAGTATCAACAGTACCTTCTCACTGAGGGATTTATACGGCTTCAACAGTGGGTGAGTTTTAGCCTTGTCATCCACACTCTCTCCCATTTTCCAACCCGCTGTCACCTGGAAATCAAGAATTAGGCCTTGTTAGTCCAGGAGTTAGGCCAGGAGTTAGGCCATGTTAGGCCAGGAGTTAGGCCAGGAGTTAGGCCATGTTAGGCCAGGAGTTAGGCCAGGAGTTAGGCCATGTTAGGGCCAGGAGTTAGGCTAGGAATGAGGCCATGTTAGGCCAGTATTTAGGCCAGGAGTTAGGCCATGTTAGACCATGTTAGGCCAGGAGTTAGGCTAGGAATGAGGCCATGTTAGGCCAGGAGTTAGGCCAGGACTTAGGCCAGGATTTAGGCCAGGACTTAGGCCAGGATTTAGGCTATGTTAGGCCAGGAATTAGGCCATGTTTGGCCAGGAATTTGGCCAGGAGTTTGGCCATGTTAGGCCAGGAATTCGGCGATGTACAGTTTAAGTCGGAAGTTTACATACACCTTAGCCAAATACATTTAAACTCAGTTTTCACAATTCCTGACATTTAATCCTAGTAAAAATTCCCTGTTTTAGGTCAGTTAGGATCACCACTTTATTTTAAGATGTGAAATGTCAGAATAATAGTAGAGAATTATTTATTTCAGATTTGATTTCTTTAGTCACATTCCCAGTGGGTCAAAAATGTACATACTGTCACGACCCCTCCTCTGCAGTGCAGGGGCGGTTCCTCCTGCAGGCAGAGGAGGGTCGTTAGTGATTGGAGTCACCTGGGCTCAGGGTATTTGAACGGCTTCACTAATCACTCGTCTTTTTCTCTCTGTCTCTCTGCTCCTCCAGGTATGATCCTGTTTTGTTTGTTCCTTTGTCGTTTTGCATAGTTTTCACTCAGTCATTCACCCACACAGATTCACGCACCCCTGCACTTTACATACACCTTACATTATGATACTTCCACACCTCATTCCTTTTTCTTTGGTTAAAGTTAATAGTTTTGGTTTACAATAAAGAACCTTTTTGATTGGCCGATACCTGTTGTTTGTGTCCCCTCATTTTTGCTACAGGCTATGAGCCGGCCTGTGACACTACACTCAATTAGTATTTGGTAGCATTGCCTTCAAATTGTTTAACTTGGGTCAAATGTTTCGGGTAGCTTTCCACAAGCTTCCCACAATAAAAAGTTGGGTGAATTTTGGCCTATTCCTCCTGACAGAGCTGGTGTAACTGAGTCAGGTTTGTAGGCCTCCTTGCTCGCACACGCTTTTTCAGTTCTGCCCACAAATTTTTTATGGGATTGAGATCAGGACTTTGTGATAGCCACTCAAAAACGTTGACTTTGTTGTCCTTAAGCCATTTTGCCACAACTTTGGAAGTATGCTTGGGGTCATTGCCCATTTGGAAGACCCATTTGCGATCAAGCTTTAACTGATGTCTTGAGATGTTGCTTCAATATATCCACCTAATTTTCCTTCCTCATGTACCATCTATTTTGTGAAGTGCACCAGTCACTCCTGCAGCAAAGCACCCCCAGAACATGATGCTGCCACCCCCGTGCTTCACTGTTGGGATGGTGTTCTTCGGCTTCCAAGGCTCCCCCTTTTACCTCCAAACATAATGATGGCCATTATGGCCAAACAGTTCTATTTTTGTTTCATCAAACAAGAGGACATTTCTCCAAAAAGTACGATCTTTGTCCCCATGTGCAGTTGCAATCTGTGATCTGGCTTTTTTTATGGCGGTTTTGGAGCAGTGGCTTCTGCCTTGCTGAGCGGCCTTTCAGGTTATGTCGATATAGGACTCGTTTTACTGTGGATATAGATACTTTTGTACCTGTTTTCTACAGCATCTTCACAAGGTCCTTTGCTGTTGTTCTGGGACTAATTTGCACTTTTCGCACAGTACGTTCATCTCTAGGAGACAGCGTGTGTCTCCTTCCTGACGGCTGTGTGGACCCATGGTGTTTATACTTGCGCACTATTGTTTGTACAGATGAATGTGGTATCTTCAGGAATTTGGAAATTGCTCCCAAGATGAACCAGATTTTTGTCTTGGCTGATTTCTTTTGATTTTCCCATGATGTCAAGCAAAGAGGCCCTGAGTTTGAAGGTAGGCCTTGAAATACATCCACAGGTACACCTCCAATTGACTCAAATGATGTCAATTAGCCTATCAGAAGCTTCTAAAGCCATGACATCATTTTCTGGAATTTTTCAAGCTGTTTAAAGGCACAGTCAACTTAGTGTATGTAAACTTCAGACCCACTGGAATTGTGGGTCAGTGAATTATAAGTGAACTAATCTGTCTGTAAACAACTGTTGGAAAAATGTCCCTGTGTCATGCACAAAGTCCTAACCGACTTGCCAAAACCATAGTTTGTTAACAAGACATTTGTGGAGTGTTTGAAAAACAAGTTTTAATGACTCCAACCGAAGTGTATGTAAACTTTCGACTTCAACTGTATATACCTTACATTTAAACTTATATACAGGAAAGACAGTGTCTGAACCTAGTTGTTGAGGTTACAGTACCTTCTCTGAGGACCACTTGACGTGGGAATGCTCTGCAAACTTGTTGGCAATGTAGTCCAGTTTCTCTGGAAGGGAGATACTAGAAAGAAGGAGGAGACAGACACCACTGTTAGTCCTTCACTTCAATACAGCCTAGACATCTAGTGCAGTAAGGGTTAGTCTCACTCTGCTCCCATCTTTTAGTCCTATATGGTGTCATAATGAGCCTGTGTGTTCTGGGGATTCTGACCTTCATGTCCTAGTTTTGGTAATTTGTGTTCAATAAGAGCATTTACATGTCAAAGTATCTCTCTCCCTGGGCCACTTACTTGGCAGTGTTGATGGGTTTGGGGTCGAAGTTGCCGTGTGCATCCACAGACGCCTGCTTCTCCAAGGTGGCACCAGGGCTGGCATCCACATAGTCAGGTGGCAACGCCCCAGCGGTAGCACTCAGACAGGCCATGCCAGTCTTGAACAGGTCAGAGTCAAACTTCTGTATGGGGGGAGACAAACAGAGACAGGGGAAACAGAGGGGTGAGGTAATAAATAGAGACAGAGGAGACAGAGGGGTGAGGTAACACAGGGACAGTGGAGACAGAGGGGTGAGGTAATAAATAGAGACAAGGGAGACAGAGGGGTGAGGTAATAAATAGAGACAGGGGAAACAGAGGGGTGAGGTAATAAATAGAGACAGGGGAGACAGGGGGGTGAGGTAATAAATAGAGACAGGGGAGACAGAGGTGTGAGGTAATAAATAGAGACAGGGGACACAGAGTGGTGAGGTAATAAATAGAGACAGGGGAGACAGAGGGGTGAGGTAATAAATAGAGACAGGGGAGACAGAGGGGTGAGGTAATAAATAGAGACAGGGGAGACAGAGGGGTGAGGTAACACAGAGACAGGGGTGACAGAGGGGTGAGGTAATAAATAGAGACGGGAGACAGAGGGGTGAGGTAATAAATAGAGACAGAGGAAACAGAGGGGTGAGGTAATAAATAGAGACAGGGGAGACAGAGGGGTGAGGTAATAAATAGAGACAGGGGGAGACAGAGGGGTGAGGTAATAAATAGAGACAGGGGGAGACAGAGGGGTGAGGTAATAAATAGAGACAGAGGAGACAGAGGGGTGAGGTAATAAATAGAGACAGGGGAGACAGAGGGGTGAGGTAATAAATAGAGACAGGGGAGACAGAGGGGTGAGGTAATAAATAGAGACAGGGGAGACAGAGGGGTGAGGTAATAAATTGAGACAGGGGAGACAGAGGGGTGAGGTAATAAATAGAGACAGGGGAGACAGAGGGGTGAGGTAATAAATAGAGACAGGGGAGACAGAGGGGTGAGGTAATAAATAGAGACAGGGGAGACAGAGGGGTGAGGTAACAAATAGATATTAGAAAGTCTTCCAGACTATCTGTTACTTTATCTCTTTCTCTCGTTCTATCTCTCTCTGCTGCTCTCTTAGACAGGGGCAGTTGGGTCAAAAGAGGACAGACAGAGAGAGAGAGAGAGAGAGAGAGGGGAGCAGAATGAGAAAGAGAGAGCGAGAGGAAGAGAAGGGCATAGGGGGAGAGAGAGAGAGAAACACTGCAGAGCCCCATAGCAGTGATCTGTCACAGTCTGATAAATGATTAATCTATTTCATATTTCAGCGACACTCCAGCTCGGTTCACAGTCCTCTTCCACTGTGTTTCTCTCTCTCTCTCTAATTCTCTCTCTCATTCACACTACCAGGAATCTGTTACCAAGAGTGACACTCACACTACCAGGAATCTGTTACCAAGAGAGACACACACACTACCAGGAATCTGTTACCAAGAGAGACACACACATTACCAGGAATCTGTTACCTAGAGAGACACTCACACTACCAGGAATCTGTTACCTAGAGAGACACACACACTACCAGGAATCTGTTACCTAGAGAGACACACACTACCAGGAATCTGTTACCTAGAGAGACACTCATACTACCAGGAATCTGTTACCTAGAGAGACACTCACACTACCAGGAATCTGTTACCTAGAGAGACACTCACACTACTAGGAATCTGTTACCTAGAGAGACACTCACACTACCAGGAATCTGTTACCTAGAGAGACACTCACACTACCAGGAATCTGTTACCTAGAGAGACACTCATACTACCAGGAATCTGTTACCTAGAGAGACACTCATACTACCAGGAATCTGTTACCTAGAGAGACACTCACACTACCAGGAATCTGTTACCTAGAGAGACACTCACACTACCAGGAATCTGTTACCTAGAGAGACACTCACACTACCAGGAATCTGTTACCTAGAGAGACACTCACACTACCAGGAATCTGTTACCTAGAGAGACACTCACACTACCAGGAATCTGTTACCTAGAGAGACACTCACACTACCAGGAATCTGTTACCTAGATGCAAGTCAGTCGGGAGTAAAGTAATGTACTGTAACCCCTTAAGCCTTCATTAGCATCCTATTAAAGCAGAGCTGAGGGACAACACAGGGTCTGTAGACTACACATAACAGTACCGTCCATCTGTACCTTCGCTGAGAGGGAGTCGAATATTCCCCAGAAGAGTTTCTTGGTGAGCAACAGTTCTTCCTCTGAGGCCATGCCGGAGCTCCCCAGACCCGAGGGAAGACAGTAGTACTTCCAGCTCTGCTCATAGTGTTCAGTCAACAGCTGGAGGAAACACAAAGAGACAACAGTTGACTAGTGTTGACAAACCCTCAGGTTCCCTTGATGATAGATATAGCAGCTCAGTGCTGATGTAAACCAGGGTAATGATATGATTCGTACTTCAGAGCTGTGAGAAAGACTGTCATAACATGACTGCTTGTCCTTTTTAAACATTTCCTCTGTGGCAACGGTCAGCAACACAAACAAACTGTTCTTATGGTCATTCTCCTATCACACAGAGAAGGAGAGATATCTCACCCTGAGTGGCATCTTGAAGTACTCTGTGAGCATGGGATCTTACCCTGAGTGGCATCTTGCAGTACTCTGTGAGAATGGGATCTTACCCTGAGTGGCATCTTGCAGTACTCTGTGAGCATGGGATCTTACCCTGAGTGGCATCTTGCAGTACTCTGTGAGAATGGGATCTTACCCTGAGGGGCATCTTGCAGTACTCTGTGAGAATGGGATCTTACCCTGAGTGGCATCTTGCAGTACTCTGTGAGCATGGGATCTTACCCTGAGTGGCATCTTGCACTCTGTGAGCATGGGATCTTACCCTGAGTGGCATCTTGCAGTACTCTGTGAGAATGGGATCTTACCCTGAGGGGCATCTTGCAGTACTCTGTGGGAATGGGATCTTACCCTGAGTGGCATCTTGCAGTACTCTGTGAGAATGGGATCTTACCCTGAGGGGCATCTTGCAGTACTCTGTGAGAATGGGATCTTACCCTGAGGGGCATCTTGCAGTACTCTGTGAGAATGGGATCTTACCCTGAGGGGCATCTTGCAGTACTCTGTCAGCAGGGGAACATCGAACACCAGACGTCTCAGCAGCTGTTGCATCATGGAAGGGCGCAGGTGTCTGTAGGGCAGCAGGGGGAAGAGAGAGCTGTGATTGACACACAGTCAGATACGAACATATCTCAGGTTGGAATATAAGGCTCTAACTAGGGTCGCACACGTCAGTAACTTTTACAACATTCCCAGCTTTTCCAGGAACCCCAGTTGGAAGATTCCCAGAATCAGGAAATAAGCAGTGAATACTCCGACCGGTATTTTTGGGAAAAATACATTTTGTGAAAGTTAACAAAATTTTGCAAGCTCTGCCATAAAGCTACCACCGTTACAGATTGGTTGATCATTGTCATGACAACACCACAGTTACAGATTGGTTGATCATTGTCATGACAACACCACAGTTACACATTGGTTGATCATTGTCATGACAAGACCACAGTTACAGATTGGTTGATCATTGTCATGACAACACCACAGTTACAGATTGGTTGATCATTGTCATGACAACACCACAGCTACAGATTGGTTGATCATTGTCATGACAACACCACAGCTACAGATTGGTTGGTCATTGTCATGACAACACCACAGCTACAGCAGAGCCCAGGGCATCAACAGAGCCTTAGAGGTTTATAACATGGTGCTAGTCTGTGTTAGTTCTTACTTGCAGATGGCAAGCAGACACTCCTCGATAGAGTCTCTCTGGGCCTTGGTGAGGGAGCGGCCCTTGGACAGCCGATAGATAGTGTGGAGGGTAGAGTCGATGAGCGCCGCGTAGTGCTCCGTGCCCGAGAAGTGGCCAGCACACCTGGTCAGCAGGGGAAGCAGGGCCGAACCGATGTACCTGTTCATGGCCAGAGCTGTCTCTGTGGTGCTTAGCACATCCTACAGGCCAGAGGACAGACTGACATGTTAGTGAATGACAGAGGATAGACCAGAGGTCAACAGACTGACGTTAGGGAATGACAGAGGATAGACCAGAGGTCAACAGACTGACGTTAGGGAATGACAGAGGATAGACCAGAGGTCAACAGACTGACGTTAGGGAATGACAGAGGATAGACCAGAAGTCAACCCCAACACTTGACCTCTTGAAGTACGGTTGTTTCATGCTGAGTTTCTCCCTAAAGCATCACTACAATGTGACTACAATCCTCACAAACCACTGATTCGGGACATCTACAGGCTAGGTTTTATTTTAATTTGATTTAAAAAAAAATTTTTTTTACCTTGTCAGCTCGGGGATTCGATCTAGCAAACTTTCGGTTACTAGTCCAACGCTCTAAACCACTAGGCTACCTGCCTCTAAACCACTAGGCTACCTGCCTCTAAACCACTAGTCCAACGCTCTAAACCACTAGGCTACCTGCCTCTAAACCACTAGGCTACCTGCCTCTAAACCACTAGGCTACCTGCCTCTAAACCACTAAGCTACCTGCCTCTAAACCACTAGGCTACCTGCCTCTAAACCACTAGGCTACTTGCCTCTAAACCACTAGGCTACCTGCCTCTAAACCACTAGGCTACCTGCCTCTAAACCACTAGGCTACCTGCCTCTAAACCACTAGGCTACCTGCCTCTAAACCACTAGGCTACCTGCCTCTAAACCACTAGGCTACCTGCCTCTAAACCACTAGGATACCTGCCTCTAAACCACTAGGCTACCTGCCTCTAAACCACTAGGCTACCTGCCTCTAAACCACTAGGCTGCCTGCCTCTAAACCACTAGGATACCTGCCTCTAAACCACTAGGCTACCTGCCTCTAAACCACTAGGCTACCTGCCTCTAAACCACTAGGCTACCTGCCTCTAAACCACTAGGCTACCTGCCTCTAAACCACTAGGCTACCTGCCTCTAAACCACTAGGCTACCTGCCTCCCCAACCTAGCAGGTTCCAACATAGCACTAACCCACCCGTTCAGCTTAACAACTATTCATTAGAGCTGGGCTGAAAGAAAAGCCGGTCCACCCAACAACTCTCCTGGACCAACGGTTGGTTGGTGACTGACTAACCACCGTTACACAACAATTTGAGAGAATCTCGGCATGTCAAGTACACAACCATGAATCAAAGGACTGAGTTCGGTTCCACCTGTGTGTTAGACATTATCCCTGAGGTCACAGTGACCTCTAAGGCAGACGGTTTCAGCAGGCATTGAGATAAATGGGGACTGTCAGCGTCGCTTTCTCTCTCTCTCCCAAGGGATTATGGTCCCATGGCAACGGTCTCCCATGGCTACAGTTTCCGTGCCAGCATGGGGAATACTAATCCTCCCCCACAGGACCAGATGGAGCTGGGATGAAAGAAGTTTTATCTTATTTTTTAAAGGATGAGTAAACTGAACTAAGGTTTAACAGACTTTTCTTGTTTTGATGGATGCACAACGAACTTGATTCACATTGATCCACAACGAACTTGATTCACATGGATCCACAACGAACTTGATTCACATTGATCCACAACGAACTTGATTCACATTGATCCACAACGTACTTGATTCACATTGATCCACATTGAACTTGAATCACATTGATCCACATTGAACTTGATTCACATTGATCCACAACGAACTTGAATCACATGGATCCACAACGAACTTGATTCACATTGATCCACAACGAACTTGATTCACATGGATCCACAACGTACTTGATTCACATTGATCCACATTGAACTTGATTCACATTGATCCACAACGAACTTGAATCACATGGATCCACAACGAACTTGATTCACATTGATCCACAACGAACTTGATTCACATGGATCCACAACGTACTTGATTCACATTGATCCACATTGAACTTGAATCACATTGATCCACATTGAACTTGATTCACATTGATCCACAACGAACTTGAATCACATGGATCCACAACGAACTTGATTCACATTGATCCACAACGAACTTGATTCACATGGATCCACAACGTACTTGATTCACATTGATCCACATTGAACTTGATTCACATTGATCCACAACGAACTTGAATCACATGGATCCACAACGAACTTGATTCACATTGATCCACAACGAACTTGATTCACATGGATCCACAACGTACTTGATTCACATTGATCCACATTGAACTTGAATCACATTGATCCACATTGAACTTGATTCACATTGATCCACAACGAACTTGAATCACATGGATCCACAACGAACTTGATTCACATTGATCCACAACGAACTTGATTCACATGGATCCACATTGAACTTGATTCACATTGATCCACATTGAACTTGATTAACATGGATTCACATTGAACTTGATTCACATTGATTCACATTGAACCTGATTCACTTGGACCAAGGTGCAAAACAGCAGTCAATATTTACACCTCATCAACTCTGTTACTGTCGTCATTAGAGCTGTTTGATAAACATGTTGTTACACGTACAAGAGGTTATTTATTACAAACTATGGAGAGAGGACGAAGGAATAGATGTATTGATTGGTTGATTGATATGTGAATGTTTGCTGTGTTTTCTCATTGACTGACTGACCAACCAAAGACTCTCTCCTACTCACCATGTCCAGGGAAGACTGACTGGTTCACTGACTGACTGACTGACTGACTGACTGACTGACTGGTTCACTAACTGACTGACTGGTTCACTGACTGACTGACAGTGACTGACTGACTGACTGGTTCACTGACTGACTGACTGGTTCACTGACTGACTGACTGGTTCACTAACTGACTGACTGTTCACTGACTGGTTCACTGACTGACTGACTGACTGACTGGTTCACTGACTGACTGACTGGTTCACTGACTGACTGACAGGTTTACTGACTGACTGACTGACTGGTTCACTGACCGACTGACTGACTGACTGGTTCACTGACTGACTGACTAGTTCACTGACTGACTGACAGGTTTACTGACTGACTGACTCACTGACTGGTTCACTGACTG
>NC_048572.1:8084828-8109828 GCF_013265735.2 Oncorhynchus mykiss
AGACCGCCCTGAGGACCTTGAGTGTCTAAGCTGTAATTGTGGTAGTATGGTCATAATTACTTCTGTATGCAAACTCTCCCTTACGAACAGCAGGGGGCAGTGTCTCCACATCTCCCAATACCCAAACTCTCCCTTACGAACAGCAGGGGGCAGTGTCTCCACATCTCCCAATACCCAAACTCTCCCTTATGAACAGCAGGGGGCAGTGTCTCCACATCTCCCAATACCCAAACTCTCCCTTACGAACAGCAGGGGGCAGTGTTTCCACATCTCCCAATACCCAAACTCTCCCTTACGAACAGCAGGGGGCAGTGTCTCCACATCTCCCAATACCCAAACTCTCCCTTACGAACAGCAGGGGGCAGTGTTTCCACATCTCCCAATACCCAAACTCTCCCTTACTAACAGCAGGGGGCAGTGTTTCCACATCTCCCAATACCCAAACTCTCCCTTACTAACAGCAGGGGGCAGTGTTTCCACATCTCCCAATACCCCCCCCCCCCCTCCCACTTCTATCCCCCCTCCCTCTCTACCCACCAAGTCCGACGGAACTGTTCTCCAGTAGATAACTCAGATGGTCGAACATGGCCTTCTGGTTCTGTCGGCTGATACGACAGAAGTAACACAGGAACCGACAGCAACTGGCAACCATCTTTGGAAACGCTATCTCCTGTAGGATAAATGGAAAACGTTTGTTACATTTAAATATATTACATACAATATATCACATTACATCACATAAAAATATCACATACATAAAATATATTGTAGTAGACTGACTTTAAAATGTTGATATTTGTCCAAGAGAATTACCAAGATGGATATCGTGTTAGTTTGAGATCTCAAGTGACAGATCTCAAGTGAGAACTATGACCTAAGTGGGTATGGAGCTTGTGTCATGTTACTGAATCAATATAGGTAAAAACAGCTGCTGTAATGAACATTGACAACAAGACAGTCTGTCAGTAAGAACTGTACATCTGACACACACACACACACACACACACACACACACACACACACACACACACACACACACACACACACACACACACACACACACACACACACACACACACACACACACACACACACACACACACACACACACAGCACTGTAAGTGACTGGAACATACCAGATGTCGGCCAAACCGTGTAGGAATCAATGTTACTGTTACTGACTAATGAGATTGCCAAGCAGATATGTTTCAATCATACCCCAGTCTTCCAGCACCCCCCCTAAAAGGACTGGCATGAGGACTGGCATACTCCTCTACTCCCCACTTCACTCTACCTGACCTGTACCCCCCCCAACCATCTCCTGCCCTACATCTCTCCCACTCCTCTACTCCCCACTTCACTCTACCTGACCTGTACCCCCCCAACCATCTCCTGCCCTACATCTCTCCCACTCCTCTACTCCCCACTTCACTCTACCTGACCTGTACCCCCCCAACCATCTCCTGCCCTACATCTCTCCCACTCCTCTACTCCCCACTTCCCTCTACCTGACCTGTACCCCCCCAACCATCTCCTGCCCTACATCTCTCCCACTCCTCTACTCCCCACTTCACTCTACCTGACCTGTACCCCCCCCCAACCATCTCCTGCCCTACATCTCTCCCACTCCTCTACTCCCCACTTCACTCTACCTGACCTGTACCCCCCCAACCATCTCCTGCCCTACATCTCTCCCACTCCTCTACTCCCCACTTCACTCTACCTGACCTGTACCCCCCCAACCATCTCCTGCCCTACATCTCTCCCACTCCTCTACTCCCCACTTCACTCTACCTGACCTGTATCTCTGTATCTCTGGTAGGATCCCTTCTTGGGTAGGATCCCAGGTAGGATCCCTAATGGGAAGGATCCCTGGCAGTATCTCTGGTATGATCCCTTGTTGGGGAGGATCCCTGGTAGGATCCCTTGTTGGGAGGATCCCTTGTTGGTACAGTAGGACCCCTGGTAGGATCCCTTGTTGGTACAGTAGAACCCCTGGTAGGATCCCTTGTTGGGGAGGGTCCCTGGTAGGATCCCTTGTTTGTATAGTAGGACCCCTGGTCGCATCCCTTGTTGGATACGATCCCTGGTAGGATCCCTTGTTGGGAGGAACCCTGGTAGGATTACTTGTTTGTATAGTAGGACTCCTTGTAGGATCCCTTGTTGGGTACGATCCCTGGTAGGATCCCTTGTTGGGGAGGATCACTAAGAGGATCCCTTGTTGGTATAGTAGAACCCCTGGTATGATCCCTTGTTGGGAGGATCCATGGTAGGATCCCTTGTTGGTACAGTAGAACCCCTGGTAGGATCCCTTGTTGGGAGGATCCCTGGTAGGACCCCTTGTTGGTACAGTAGAACCCCTGGTAGGATCCCTTGTTGGGAGGATCCCTGGTAGGATCCCTTGTTGGGGAGGATCACTGGGAGGATCCCTTGTTGGTACAGTAGAACCCCTGGTAGGATCCCTTGTTGGGAGGATCCCTGGTAGGATCCCTTGTTGGTACAATATAACCCCTGGTAGGATACCTTGTTGGGAGGATCCCTGGTAGGATCCCTTGTTGGTACAGTAGAACCCCTGGTAGGATCCCTTGTTGGGAGGATCCCTGGTAGGATCCCTTGTTGGTACAGTAGAACCCCTGGTAGGATCCCTTGTTGGGAGGATCCCTGGTAGGATCCCTTGTTGGGGAGGATCCCTGGTAGGATCCCTTGTTGGGAGGATCCCTGGTAGGATCCCTTGTTGGTACAGTAGAACCCCTGGTAGGATCCCTTGTTGGGAGGATCCCTGGTAGGATCCCTTGTTGGGGAGGATCCCTGGTAGGATCCCTTGTTGGGAGGATCCCTGGTAGGATCCCTTGTAACAGATGAACTTTCCTGGCACCTGCTTTACATTACAGATAGTCCTTACAGCACAGCGCCTATATGGCTGTTTACAGGAGAGCTAATTGGATCTACTTGGATCCAACCCAAACATATAGCAGTCTAACGACACAACCTAAATCAATAAAAAAAAATATATTTTCCTAAAAGATGCTTTTTCTAACCAAGGTACCTGCAAAGCAAGGGGTCATTAAGAGTTTAAAACCGATGAAGAACTGTGTGTGGAAACATCAGTGGTAACTTGATGAAATACTCACCACAAGGAGAGAAGAGTGTGAAACCTCTATCTATATTTCTGAAAAAGTCCAGTACCTGTGACTTGTCTCCTCCCAGCACGTTGACCATCACCTCCATGACAGTCTCGTGCATCCCCAGAACCCTCATCAGGTTGGGGTGCTGGTAGAACACCTTGTTGTTCATGATGTCACTGTAAACACAGAGGGGTCAAAGGTTAGAGATATAAAGGTCGAGGGGGGACCCTGGAATTAAAGAAGATTAAACAACAACCTTGTTTGTGAATGGATAACATACAGTAATATCAGAGACAGTGCAGTATGAAGATGGGCAGAAACTGCTTCTCCAATAGAAATCCCAGATCATACTTGTAGGCGTTGTCATGGAGACGTTGGCTAGCTAACCTCACGTGTAGAATCACGTCATTGGGTCTAACGGGCGCCGAACTGCACGTGTGCAGAGCCGTCAAATCAAAAGGCTTTTTCGATATAAAGTTGTTTTTAAAACACGTCTGTCATTTGCTCGAGGTTGGAGTAATAACATGTTCAACTACTTCAGACATCGGCTCAAATCAAGGTTGTGTCTTTACATTTCTAGAAAATTAACAACTAACGAAGAATGTTTCACTTGTCAAACCCCAAACTACGGCCTGGTCCGATTGGTCTGTTTCGCAAGAGTTCCCAGAAGCCTCTGGGCTTAGAAACTCTGTGCTAATATCACACCCACGCAAGCAAGCGCACACACAAGAGTAATCTCTCACCCCAGGCCGTCGATCATGAGTTTCTCCTCTTCTTTCCCGAATGCGTACAGAGAACACACACACACTTTCCCTCTCCCTCTCACCCCAGTCTGTCGATCATGAGTTTCTCCTCTTCTTTCCCCATGCGTACAGAGAACACACACACACTTTCCCTCTCCCTCTCACCCCAGTCCGTCGATCATGAGTTTCTCCTCTTCTTTCCCCATGCGTACAGACAGCAGTGATCTGATCTGGCCCAGAGAGGCCAGGAGGTTGACACAGTCCTGTACTGACACAGCAGAGATGGTGTAACCTGGTAACAGTAAGAGACTAAAGTTAAACTGGACAGTCCTGTACTGACACAGCAGAGATGGTGTAACCTGGTACAAGTAATGGACCAAAAATGAGATTTTCAATCTGTATGACTATGTCCATCTTTAATTGCAATTGAAGGAATGAAAGATGAACAACACAATACTAAAATCACAACCCAGAGAGTTAAGACTGGACAATTAGCTCCACACATCAGACTGGGTCTGGGAGTCACTCAAGGACAGTACGTACTCTTCCTCATGGCCCTGAGCAGCGCTCCGATGCCGTCGTACTGACGTCTCAGCAGGCTGAACATCACACGAACCAGCTCTGGGTCCTGGATGCTGCACTCCTGAGCCCAGCTAGCCATGGTCTGGCTGATCAACTCCTTCAGATTGGCTAGAGAGGAGATACCAAGAGTGTGTGTTATCTATTTAATCATACAGTAGTAACAGTTAACTCCTGAGCCCAGCTAGTCGTTGTCTGGCTGATCAACTACTTTAGATTGGCTAGAGAGGAGAGAAAGAGATTCCAGTGTGTTAGTATATTAGCAGGGTCGTAGCTACAAATGAGGACCCCCGAGGACCTCTGTACATGTTTCAAAAAGTTGCTTTTTTTTGGGGGGGGGGGGGGGGGGAGAATACACAAGGTACAGCAACTGTTTTCCTCTTGTTATATGTCACTTACTGACAGTCACTCAATTAGCACATGTCAGATAAACATTTTTAGATTGGTAAGTTAGCTGGCTAGGCTAACCAGGCTATCTTTAACTTTAACTCTGCATACATGTATATATTAACTCAATTACCTCAACTAACCAGTGTCCCCCCCCACATTGACTCTGTACCGGTACACCCTGTATATAGCCTCCACATTGACTCTGTACCGGTACCCCCTGTATATAGCCTCCACATTGACTCTGTACCGGTACCCCCTGTATATAGTTTCCACATTGACTCTATACTGGTACCCCCTGTATATAGCCTCCACATTGACTCTGTACCAGTACCCCCCTGTATATAGCATCCACATTGACTCTGTACCGGTACCCCCTGTATATAGCCTCCACATTGACTCAGTACCGGTACCCCCTGTATATAGCCTCCACATTGACTCTGTACCGGTACCCCCTGTATATAGCCTCCACATTGACTCTGTACCGGTACCCCCTGTATATAGCCTCCACATTGACTCTGTACCAGTACCCCCCTGTATATAGCATCCACATTGACTCTGTACCGGTACTGCCTGTATATAGCCTCCACATTGACTCTCTACCGGTACCCCCTGTATATAGCCTCCACATTGACTCTGTACTGGTACCCCCTGTATATAGCCTCCACATTGACTCTGTACCGGTACCCCCCTGTATATAGCCTCCACATTGACTCTGTACCGGTACCCCCTGTATATAGCCTCCACATTGACTCTGTACCGGTACCCCCTGTATATAGCCTCCACATTGACTCTGTACTGTAATACCCTGTATATAGCCTCCACATTGACTCTGTACTGTAATACCCTGTATATAGCCTCCACATTAACTCTGTACCGTAATACCCTGTATATAGCCTCCACATTGACTCTGTACCGTAATACCCTGTATATAGCCTCCACATTGACTCTGTACCGTAATACCCTGTATATAGCCTCCACATTGACTCTGTACCGTAATACCCTGTATATAGCCTCCACATTGACTCTGTACCGGTACCCCCTGTATATAGCCTCCACATTGACTCTGTACCGTAATACCCTGTATATAGCCTCCACATTGACTCTGTACCGGTACCCCCTGTATATAGTCTCCACATTGACTCTGTACCAGTACCCCCTGTATATAGCCTCCACATTGACTCTGTACCGGTACCCCCTGTATATAGTCTCCACATTGACTCTGTACCGGTACACCCTGTATATAGCCTCCACATTGACTCTGTACTGGTACCCCCTGTATATAGCCTCCACATTGACTCTGTACCAGTACCCCCTGTATATAGCCTCCACATTGACTCTGTACCGGTACACCCTGTATATAGCCTCCACATTGACTCTGTACCGGTACACCCTGTATATAGCCTCCACATTGACTCTGTACCGGTACCCCCTGTATATAGCCTCCACATTGACTCTGTACTGGTACCCCCTGTATATAGCCTCCACATTGACTCTGTACCAGTACACCCTGTATATAGCCTCCACATTGACTCTGTACCGGTACACCCTGTATATGGCCTCCACATTGACTCTGTAACTGGTAACCCCTGTATATAGCCTCCACATTGACTCAGTACCGGTACCCCCTGTATATAGCCTCCACATTGACTCTGTACTGGTAACCCCTGTATATAGCCTCCACATTGACTCTGTACTGGTACCCCCTGTATATAGCCTCCACATTGACTCTGTACTGGTAACCCCTGTATATAGCCTCCACATTGACTCAGTACCGGTACCCCCCTGTATATAGCCTCCACATTGACTCTGTACTGGTACCCCCTGTATATAGCCTCCACATTGACTCTGTACTGGTAACCCCTGTATATAGCCTCCACATTGACTCTGTACTGGTAACCCCTGTATATAGCCTCCACATTGACTCAGTACCGGTACCCCCCTGTATATAGCCTCCACATTGACTCTGTACTGGTAACCCCTGTATATAGCCTCCACATTGACTCTGTACTGGTACCCCCTGTATATAGCCTCCACATTGACTCTGTACCAGTACACCCTGTATATAGCCTCCACATTGACTCTGTACCGGTACACCCTGTATATAGCCTCCACATTGACTCTGTACCGGTACCCCCTGTATATAGCCTCCACATTGACTCTGTACCAGTACACCCTGTATATAGCCTCCACATTGACTCAGTACCGGTACCCCCTGTATATAGTCTCCACATTGACTCTGTACCGGTACCCCCTGTATATAGCCTCCACATTGACTCTGTACTGGTAACCCCTGTATATAGCCTCCACATTGACTCTGTACTGGTACCCCCTGTATATAGCCTCCACATTGACTCTGTACCGGTACCCCCCTGTATATAGCCTCCACATTGACTCTGTACCGGTACCCCCTGTATATAGCCTCCACATTGACTCTGTACCGGTACCCCCTGTATATAGCCTCCACATTGACTCTGTACTGTAATACCCTGTATATAGCCTCCACATTGACTCTGTACTGTAATACCCTGTATATAGCCTCCACATTAACTCTGTACCGTAATACCCTGTATATAGCCTCCACATTGACTCTGTACCGTAATACCCTGTATATAGCCTCCACATTGACTCTGTACCGTAATACCCTGTATATAGCCTCCACATTGACTCTGTACCGTAATACCCTGTATATAGCCTCCACATTGACTCTGTACCGGTACCCCCTGTATATAGCCTCCACATTGACTCTGTACCGTAATACCCTGTATATAGCCTCCACATTGACTCTGTACCGGTACCCCCTGTATATAGTCTCCACATTGACTCTGTACCGGTACCCCCTGTATATAGCCTCCACATTGACTCTGTACCGGTACCCCCTGTATATAGTCTCCACATTGACTCTGTACCGGTACACCCTGTATATAGCCTCCACATTGACTCTGTACCGGTACCCCCTGTATATAGCCTCCACATTGACTCTGTACCAGTACCCCCTGTATATAGCCTCCACACTGACTCTGTACCGGTACACCCTGTATATAGCCTCCACATTGACTCTGTACCGGTACACCCTGTATATAGCCTCCACATTGACTCTGTACCGGTACCCCCTGTATATAGCCTCCACATTGACTCTGTACTGGTACCCCCTGTATATAGCCTCCACATTGACTCTGTACCAGTACACCCTGTATATAGCCTCCACATTGACTCTGTACCGGTACACCCTGTATATGGCCTCCACATTGACTCTGTACTGGTAACCCCTGTATATAGCCTCCACATTGACTCAGTACCGGTACCCCCTGTATATAGCCTCCACATTGACTCTGTACTGGTAACCCCTGTATATAGCCTCCACATTGACTCTGTACTGGTACCCCCTGTATATAGCCTCCACATTGACTCTGTACTGGTAACCCCTGTATATAGCCTCCACATTGACTCAGTACCGGTACCCCCCTGTATATAGCCTCCACATTGACTCTGTACTGGTAACCCCTGTATATAGCCTCCACATTGACTCTGTACTGGTAACCCCTGTATATAGCCTCCACATTGACTCAGTACCGGTACCCCCCTGTATATAGCCTCCACATTGACTCTGTACTGGTAACCCCTGTATATAGCCTCCACATTGACTCTGTACTGGTACCCCCTGTATATAGCCTCCACATTGACTCTGTACCAGTACACCCTGTATATAGCCTCCACATTGACTCTGTACCGGTACACCCTGTATATAGCCTCCACATTGACTCTGTACCGGTACCCCCTGTATATAGCCTCCACATTGACTCTGTACCAGTACACCCTGTATATAGCCTCCACATTGACTCAGTACCGGTACCCCCTGTATATAGTCTCCACATTGACTCTGTACCGGTACCCCCTGTATATAGCCTCCACATTGACTCTGTACTGGTAACCCCTGTATATAGCCTCCACATTGACTCTGTACTGGTACCCCCTGTATATAGCCTCCACATTGACTCTGTACCGGTACCCCCCTGTATATAGCCTCCACATTGACTCTGTACCGGTACCCCCTGTATATAGCCTCCACATTGACTCTGTACCGGTACCCCCTGTATATAGCCTCCACATTGACTCTGTACTGTAATACCCTGTATATAGCCTCCACATTGACTCTGTACTGTAATACCCTGTATATAGCCTCCACATTAACTCTGTACCGTAATACCCTGTATATAGCCTCCACATTGACTCTGTACCGTAATACCCTGTATATAGCCTCCACATTGACTCTGTACCGTAATACCCTGTATATAGCCTCCACATTGACTCTGTACCGTAATACCCTGTATATAGCCTCCACATTGACTCTGTACCGGTACCCCCTGTATATAGCCTCCACATTGACTCTGTACCGTAATACCCTGTATATAGCCTCCACATTGACTCTGTACCGGTACCCCCTGTATATAGTCTCCACATTGACTCTGTACCGGTACCCCCTGTATATAGCCTCCACATTGACTCTGTACCGGTACCCCCTGTATATAGTCTCCACATTGACTCTGTACCGGTACACCCTGTATATAGCCTCCACATTGACTCTGTACCGGTACCCCCTGTATATAGCCTCCACATTGACTCTGTACCAGTACCCCCTGTATATAGCCTCCACACTGACTCTGTACCGGTACACCCTGTATATAGCCTCCACATTGACTCTGTACCGGTACACCCTGTATATAGCCTCCACATTGACTCTGTACCGGTACCACCTGTATATAGCCTCCACATTGACTCTGTACTGGTACCCCCTGTATATAGCCTCCACATTGACTCTGTACCAGTACACCCTGTATATAGCCTCCACATTGACTCTGTACCGGTACACCCTGTATATGGCCTCCACATTGACTCTGTACTGGTAACCCCTGTATATAGCCTCCACATTGACTCAGTACCGGTACCCCCTGTATATAGCCTCCACATTGACTCTGTACTGGTAACCCCTGTATATAGCCTCCACATTGACTCAGTACCGGTACCCCCCTGTATATAGCCTCCACATTGACTCTGTACTGGTACCCCCTGTATATAGCCTCCACATTGACTCTGTACTGGTAACCCCTGTATATAGCCTCCACATTGACTCTGTACTGGTAACCCCTGTATATAGCCTCCACATTGACTCAGTACCGGTACCCCCCTGTATATAGCCTCCACATTGACTCTGCACTGGTAACCCCTGTATATAGCCTCCACATTGACTCTGTACTGGTACCCCCTGTATATAGCCTCCACATTGACTCTGTACCAGTACACCCTGTATATAGCCTCCACATTGACTCTGTACCGGTACACCCTGTATATAGCCTCCACATTGACTCTGTACCGGTACCCCCTGTATATAGCCTCCACATTGACTCTGTACCAGTACACCCTGTATATAGCCTCCACATTGACTCAGTACCGGTACCCCCTGTATATAGTCTCCACATTGACTCTGTACCGGTACCCCCTGTATATAGCCTCCACATTGACTCTGTACCAGTACACCCTGTATATAGTCTCCACATTGACTCTGTACCAGTACACCCTGTATATAGCCTCCACATTGACTCTGTACCGGTACACCCTGTATATAGCCTCCACATTGACTCTGTACCGGTACCCCCTGTATATAGCCTCCACATTGACTCTGTACTGGTACCCCCTGTATATAGCCTCCACATTGACTCTGTACCAGTACACCCTGTATATAGTCTCCACATTGACTCAGTACCGGCACCCCCTGTATATAGTCTCCACATTGACTCTGTACCGGTACCCCCTGTATATAGCCTCCACATTGACTCTGTACCGGTACCCCCTGTATATAGCCTCCACATTGACTCTGTACTGGTACCCCCTGTATATAGCCTCCACATTGACTCTGTACTGGTAACCCCTGTATATAGCCTCCAAATTGACTCAGTACCGGTACCCCCCTGTATATAGCCTCCACATTGACTCTGTACTGGTAACCCCTGTATATAGCCTCCACATTGACTCTGTACTGGTACCCCCTGTATAAAGCCTCCACATTGACTCTGTACCAGTACACCCTGTATATAGCCTCCACATTGACTCTGTACCGGTACACCCTGTATATAGCCTCCACATTGACTCTGTACCGGTACCCCCTGTATATAGCCTCCACATTGACTCTGTACTGGTACCCCCTGTATATAGCCTCCACATTGACTCTGTACCAGTACACCCTGTATATAGCCTCCACATTGACTCTGTACCGGTACCCCCTGTATATAGCCTCCACATTGACTCTGTACCGGTACCCCCTGTATATAGCCTCCACATTGACTCTGTACCAGTACCCCCCTGTATATAGCATCCACATTGACTCTGTACCGGTACTGCCTGTATATAGCCTCCACATTGACTCTCTACCGGTACCCCCTGTATATAGCCTCCACATTGACTCTGTACTGGTACACCCTGTATATAGCCTCCACATTGACTCTGTACCGGTACCCCCCTGTATATAGCCTCCACATTGACTCTGTACCGGTACCCCCTGTATATAGCCTCCACATTGACTCTGTACCGTAACACCCTGTATATAGCCTCCACATTGACTCTGTACCAGTACCCCCTGTATATAGCCTCCACATTGACTCTGTACCGGTACCCCCTGTATATAGCCTCCACATTGACTCTGTACTGTAATACCCTGTATATAGCCTCCACATTGACTCTGTACTGTAATACCCTGTATATAGCCTCCACATTAACTCTGTACCGTAATACCCTGTATATAGCCTCCACATTGACTCTGTACCGTAATACCCTGTATATAGCCTCCACATTGACTCTGTACCGTAATACCCTGTATATAGCCTCCACATTGACTCTGTACCGTAATACCCTGTATATAGCCTCCACATTGACTCTGTACCGGTACCCCCTGTATATAGCCTCCACATTGACTCTGTACCGTAATACCCTGTATATAGCCTCCACATTGACTCTGTACCGGTACCCCCTGTATATAGTCTCCACATTGACTCTGTACCGGTACCCCCTGTATATAGCCTCCACATTGACTCTGTACCGGTACCCCCTGTATATAGTCTCCACATTGACTCTGTACCGGTACACCCTGTATATAGCCTCCACATTGACTCTGTACCGGTACCCCCTGTATATAGCCTCCACATTGACTCTGTACCAGTACCCCCTGTATATAGCCTCCACATTGACTCTGTACCGGTACACCCTGTATATAGCCTCCACATTGACTCTGTACCAGTACACCCTGTATATAGCCTCCACATTGACTCTGTACCGGTACACCCTGTATATGGCCTCCACATTGACTCTGTACTGGTAACCCCTGTATATAGCCTCCACATTGACTCAGTACCGGTACCCCCTGTATATAGCCTCCACATTGACTCTGTACTGGTAACCCCTGTATATAGCCTCCACATTGACTCTGTACTGGTACCCCCTGTATATAGCCTCCACATTGACTCTGTACTGGTAACCCCTGTATATAGCCTCCACATTGACTCAGTACCGGTACCCCCCTGTATATAGCCTCCACATTGACTCTGTACTGGTACCCACTGTATATAGCCTCCACATTGACTCTGTACTGGTAACCCCTGTATATAGCCTCCACATTGACTCTGTACTGGTAACCCCTGTATATAGCCTCCACATTGACTCAGTACCGGTACCCCCCTGTATATAGCCTCCACATTGACTCTGTACTGGTAACCCCTGTATATAGCCTCCACATTGACTCTGTACTGGTACCCCCTGTATATAGCCTCCACATTGACTCTGTACCAGTACACCCTGTATATAGCCTCCACATTGACTCTGTACCGGTACACCCTGTATATAGCCTCCACATTGACTCTGTACCGGTACCCCCTGTATATAGCCTCCACATTGACTCTGTACCAGTACACCCTGTATATAGCCTCCACATTGACTCAGTACCGGTTCCCCCTGTATATAGTCTCCACATTGACTCTGTACCGGTACCCCCTGTATATAGCCTCCACATTGACTCTGTACTGGTAACCCCTGTATATAGCCTCCACATTGACTCTGTACTGGTACCCCCTGTATATAGCCTCCACATTGACTCTGTACCAGTACACCCTGTATATAGCCTCCACATTGACTCTGTACCGGTACACCCTGTATATAGCCTCCACATTGACTCTGTACCGGTACCCCCTGTATATAGCCTCCACATTGACTCTGTACTGGTACCCCCTGTATATAGCCTCCACATTGACTCTGTACCAGTACACCCTGTATATAGCCTCCACATTGACTCTGTACCGGTACACCCTGTATATGGCCTCCACATTGACTCTGTACTGGTACCCCCTGTATATAGCCTCCACATTGACTCTGTACCAGTACACCCTGTATATAGCCTCCACATTGACTCTGTACCGGTACACCCTGTATATGGCCTCCACATTGACTCTGTACTGGTAACCCCTGTATATAGCCTCCACATTGACTCAGTACCGGTACCCCCTGTATATAGCCTCCACATTGACTCTGTACCGGTACCCCCTGTATATAGCCTCCACATTGACTCTGTACCGGTACCCCCTGTATATAGCCTCCACATTGACTCTGTACCAGTACCCCCCTGTATATAGCATCCACATTGACTCTGTACCGGTACTGCCTGTATATAGCCTCCACATTGACTCTCTACCGGTACCCCCTGTATATAGCCTCCACATTGACTCTGTACTGGTACACCCTGTATATAGCCTCCACATTGACTCTGTACCGGTACCCCCCTGTATATAGCCTCCACATTGACTCTGTACCGGTACCCCCTGTATATAGCCTCCACATTGACTCTGTACCGTAACACCCTGTATATAGCCTCCACATTGACTCTGTACCAGTACCCCCTGTATATAGCCTCCACATTGACTCTGTACCGGTACCCCCTGTATATAGCCTCCACATTGACTCTGTACTGTAATACCCTGTATATAGCCTCCACATTGACTCTGTACTGTAATACCCTGTATATAGCCTCCACATTAACTCTGTACCGTAATACCCTGTATATAGCCTCCACATTGACTCTGTACCGTAATACCCTGTATATAGCCTCCACATTGACTCTGTACCGTAATACCCTGTATATAGCCTCCACATTGACTCTGTACCGTAATACCCTGTATATAGCCTCCACATTGACTCTGTACCGGTACCCCCTGTATATAGCCTCCACATTGACTCTGTACCGTAATACCCTGTATATAGCCTCCACATTGACTCTGTACCGGTACCCCCTGTATATAGTCTCCACATTGACTCTGTACCGGTACCCCCTGTATATAGCCTCCACATTGACTCTGTACCGGTACCCCCTGTATATAGTCTCCACATTGACTCTGTACCGGTACACCCTGTATATAGCCTCCACATTGACTCTGTACCGGTACCCCCTGTATATAGCCTCCACATTGACTCTGTACCAGTACCCCCTGTATATAGCCTCCACATTGACTCTGTACCGGTACACCCTGTATATAGCCTCCACATTGACTCTGTACCGGTACACCCTGTATATAGCCTCCACATTGACTCTGTACCGGTACCCCCTGTATATAGCCTCCACATTGACTCTGTACTGGTACCCCCTGTATATAGCCTCCACATTGACTCTGTACCAGTACACCCTGTATATAGCCTCCACATTGACTCTGTACCGGTACACCCTGTATATGGCCTCCACATTGACTCTGTACTGGTAACCCCTGTATATAGCCTCCACATTGACTCAGTACCGGTACCCCCTGTATATAGCCTCCACATTGACTCTGTACTGGTAACCCCTGTATATAGCCTCCACATTGACTCTGTACTGGTACCCCCTGTATATAGCCTCCACATTGACTCTGTACTGGTAACCCCTGTATATAGCCTCCACATTGACTCAGTACCGGTACCCCCCTGTATATAGCCTCCACATTGACTCTGTACTGGTACCCCCTGTATATAGCCTCCACATTGACTCTGTACTGGTAACCCCTGTATATAGCCTCCACATTGACTCTGTACTGGTAACCCCTGTATATAGCCTCCACATTGACTCAGTACCGGTACCCCCCTGTATATAGCCTCCACATTGACTCTGTACTGGTAACCCCTGTATATAGCCTCCACATTGACTCTGTACTGGTACCCCCTGTATATAGCCTCCACATTGACTCTGTACCAGTACACCCTGTATATAGCCTCCACATTGACTCTGTACCGGTACACCCTGTATATAGCCTCCACATTGACTCTGTACCGGTACCCCCTGTATATAGCCTCCACATTGACTCTGTACCAGTACACCCTGTATATAGCCTCCACATTGACTCAGTACCGGTTCCCCCTGTATATAGTCTCCACATTGACTCTGTACCGGTACCCCCTGTATATAGCCTCCACATTGACTCTGTACTGGTAACCCCTGTATATAGCCTCCACATTGACTCTGTACTGGTACCCCCTGTATATAGCCTCCACATTGACTCTGTACCAGTACACCCTGTATATAGCCTCCACATTGACTCTGTACCGGTACACCCTGTATATAGCCTCCACATTGACTCTGTACCGGTACCCCCTGTATATAGCCTCCACATTGACTCTGTACTGGTACCCCCTGTATATAGCCTCCACATTGACTCTGTACCAGTACACCCTGTATATAGCCTCCACATTGACTCTGTACCGGTACACCCTGTATATGGCCTCCACATTGACTCTGTACTGGTAACCCCTGTATATAGCCTCCACATTGACTCAGTACCGGTACCCCCTGTATATAGCCTCCACATTGACTCTGTACTGGTAACCCCTGTATATAGCCTCCACATTGACTCTGTACTGGTACCCCCTGTATATAGCCTCCACATTGACTCTGTACTGGTAACCCCTGTATATAGCCTCCACATTGACTCAGTACCGGTACCCCCCTGTATATAGCCTCCACATTGACTCTGTACTGGTACCCCCTGTATATAGCCTCCACATTGACTCTGTACTGGTAACCCCTGTATATAGCCTCCACATTGACTCTGTACTGGTAACCCCTGTATATAGCCTCCACATTGACTCAGTACCGGTACCCCCCTGTATATAGCCTCCACATTGACTCTGTACTGGTAACCCCTGTATATAGCCTCCACATTGACTCTGTACTGGTACCCCCTGTATATAGCCTCCACATTGACTCTGTACCAGTACACCCTGTATATAGCCTCCACATTGACTCTGTACCGGTACACCCTGTATATAGCCTCCACATTGACTCTGTACCAGTACCCCCTGTATATAGCCTCCACATTGACTCTGTACCGGTACACCCTGTATATAGCCTCCACATTGACTCTGTACCGGTACACCCTGTATATAGCCTCCACATTGACTCTGTACCGGTACCCCCTGTATATAGCCTCCACATTGACTCTGTACTGGTACCCCCTGTATATAGCCTCCACATTGACTCTGTACCAGTACACCCTGTATATAGCCTCCACATTGACTCTGTACCGGTACACCCTGTATATGGCCTCCACATTGACTCTGTACTGGTAACCCCTGTATATAGCCTCCACATTGACTCAGTACCGGTACCCCCTGTATATAGCCTCCACATTGACTCTGTACTGGTAACCCCTGTATATAGCCTCCACATTGACTCTGTACTGGTACCCCCTGTATATAGCCTCCACATTGACTCTGTACTGGTAACCCCTGTATATAGCCTCCACATTGACTCAGTACCGGTACCCCCCTGTATATAGCCTCCACATTGACTCTGTACTGGTACCCCCTGTATATAGCCTCCACATTGACTCTGTACTGGTAACCCCTGTATATAGCCTCCACATTGACTCTGTACTGGTAACCCCTGTATATAGCCTCCACATTGACTCAGTACCGGTACCCCCCTGTATATAGCCTCCACATTGACTCTGTACTGGTAACCCCTGTATATAGCCTCCACATTGACTCTGTACTGGTACCCCCTGTATATAGCCTCCACATTGACTCTGTACCAGTACACCCTGTATATAGCCTCCACATTGACTCTGTACCGGTACACCCTGTATATAGCCTCCACATTGACTCTGTACCGGTACCCCCTGTATATAGCCTCCACATTGACTCTGTACCAGTACACCCTGTATATAGCCTCCACATTGACTCAGTACCGGTTCCCCCTGTATATAGCCTCCACATTGACTCTGTACCGGTACCCCCTGTATATAGCCTCCACATTGACTCTGTACTGGTAACCCCTGTATATAGCCTCCACATTGACTCTGTACTGGTACCCCCTGTATATAGCCTCCACATTGACTCTGTACCAGTACACCCTGTATATAGCCTCCACATTGACTCTGTACCGGTACACCCTGTATATAGCCTCCACATTGACTCTGTACCGGTACCCCCTGTATATAGCCTCCACATTGACTCTGTACTGGTACCCCCTGTATATAGCCTCCACATTGACTCTGTACCAGTACACCCTGTATATAGCCTCCACATTGACTCTGTACCGGTACACCCTGTATATGGCCTCCACATTGACTCTGTACTGGTACCCCCTGTATATAGCCTCCACATTGACTCTGTACCAGTACACCCTGTATATAGCCTCCACATTGACTCTGTACCGGTACACCCTGTATATGGCCTCCACATTGACTCTGTACTGGTAACCCCTGTATATAGCCTCCACATTGACTCTGTACTGGTACCCCCTGTATATAGCCTCCACATTGACTCTGTACCAGTACACCCTGTATATAGCCTCCACATTGACTCTGTACCGGTACACCCTGTATATAGCCTCCACATTGACTCTGTACCGGTACCCCCTGTATATAGCCTCCACATTGACTCTGTACCAGTACACCCTGTATATAGCCTCCACATTGACTCAGTACCGGTTCCCCCTGTATATAGTCTCCACATTGACTCTGTACCGGTACCCCCTGTATATAGCCTCCACATTGACTCTGTACTGGTAACCCCTGTATATAGCCTCCACATTGACTCTGTACTGGTACCCCCTGTATATAGCCTCCACATTGACTCTGTACCAGTACACCCTGTATATAGCCTCCACATTGACTCTGTACCGGTACACCCTGTATATAGCTTCCACATTGACTCTGTACCGGTACCCCCTGTATATAGCCTCCACATTGACTCTGTACTGGTACCCCCTGTATATAGCCTCCACATTGACTCTGTACCAGTACACCCTGTATATAGCCTCCACATTGACTCAGTACCGGCACCCCCTGTATATAGTCTCCACATTGACTCTGTACCGGTACCCCCTGTATATAGCCTCCACATTGACTCTGTACCGGTACCCCCTGTATATAGCCTCCACATTGACTCTGTACTGGTACCCCCTGTATATAGCCTCCACATTGACTCTGTACTGGTAACCCCTGTATATAGCCTCCAAATTGACTCAGTACCGGTACCCCCCTGTATATAGCCTCCACATTGACTCTGTACTGGTAACCCCTGTATATAGCCTCCACATTGACTCTGTACTGGTACCCCCTGTATATAGCCTCCACATTGACTCTGTACCAGTACACCCTGTATATAGCCTCCACATTGACTCTGTACCGGTACACCCTGTATATAGCCTCCACATTGACTCTGTACCGGTACCCCCTGTATATAGCCTCCACATTGACTCTGTACTGGTACCCCCTGTATATAGCCTCCACATTGACTCTGTACCAGTACACCCTGTATATAGCCTCCACATTGACTCTGTACCGGTACACCCTGTATATGGCCTCCACATTGACTCTGTACTGGTAACCCCTGTATATAGCCTCCACATTGACTCAGTACCGGTACCCCCTGTATATAGCCTCCACATTGACTCTGTACTGGTAACCCCTGTATATAGCCTCCACATTGACTCTGTACTGGTACCCCCTGTATATAGCCTCCACATTGACTCTGTACTGGTAACCCCTGTATATAGCCTCCACATTGACTCAGTACCGGTACCCCCCTGTATATAGCCTCCACATTGACTCTGTACTGGTACCCCCTGTATATAGCCTCTACATTGACTCTGTACTGGTACCCCCTGTATATAGCCTCCACATTGACTCTGTACTGGTACCCCCTGTATATAGCCTCCACATTGACTCTGTACTGGTAACCCCTGTATATAGCCTCCACATTGACTCTGTACTGGTAACCCCTGTATATAGCCTCCACATTGACTCAGTACCGGTACCCCCCTGTATATAGCCTCCACATTGACTCTGTACTGGTAACCCCTGTATATAGCCTCCACATTGACTCTGTACTGGTACCCCCTGTATATAGCCTCCACATTGACTCTGTACCAGTACACCCTGTATATAGCCTCCACATTGACTCTGTACCGGTACACCCTGTATATAGCCTCCACATTGACTCTGTACCGGTACCCCCTGTATATAGCCTCCACATTGACTCTGTACTGGTACCCCCTGTATATAGCCTCCACATTGACTCTGTACCAGTACACCCTGTATATAGCCTCCACATTGACTCAGTACCGGTACCCCCTGTATATAGTCTCCACATTGACTCTGTACCGGTACCCCCTGTATATAGCCTCCACATTGACTCTGTACTGGTAACCCCTGTATATAGCCTCCACATTGACTCTGTACTGGTACCCCCTGTATATAGCCTCCACATTGACTCTGTACCAGTACACCCTGTATATAGCCTCCACATTGACTCTGTACCGGTACACCCTGTATATAGCCTCCACATTGACTCTGTACCGGTACCCCCTGTATATAGCCTCCACATTGACTCTGTACTGGTACCCCCTGTATATAGCCTCCACATTGACTCTGTACCAGTACACCCTGTATATAGCCTCCACATTGACTCTGTACCGGTACCCCCTGTATATAGCCTCCACATTGACTCAGTACCGGTTCCCCCTGTATATAGTCTCCACATTGACTCTGTACCGGTACCCCCTGTATATAGCCTCCACATTGACTCTGTACTGGTAACCCCTGTATATAGCCTCCACATTGACTCTGTACTGGTACCCCCTGTATATAGCCTCCACATTGACTCTGTACCAGTACACCCTGTATATAGCCTCCACATTGACTCTGTACCGGTACACCCTGTATATAGCCTCCACATTGACTCTGTACCGGTACCCCCTGTATATAGCCTCCACATTGACTCTGTACTGGTACCCCCTGTATATAGCCTCCACATTGACTCTGTACCAGTACACCCTGTATATAGCCTCCACATTGACTCAGTACCGGCACCCCCTGTATATAGTCTCCACATTGACTCTGTACCGGTACCCCCTGTATATAGCCTCCACATTGACTCTGTACCGGTACCCCCTGTATATAGCCTCCACATTGACTCTGTACTGGTACCCCCTGTATATAGCCTCCACATTGACTCTGTACTGGTAACCCCTGTATATAGCCTCCACATTGACTCTGTACTGGTAACCCCTGTATATAGCCTCCACATTGACTCAGTACCGGTACCCCCCTGTATATAGCCTCCACATTGACTCTGTACTGGTAACCCCTGTATATAGCCTCCACATTGACTCTGTACTGGTACCCCCTGTATATAGCCTCCACATTGACTCTGTACCAGTACACCCTGTATATAGCCTCCACATTGACTCTGTACCGGTACACCCTGTATATAGCCTCCACATTGACTCTGTACCGGTACCCCCTGTATATAGCCTCCACATTGACTCTGTACCAGTACACCCTGTATATAGCCTCCACATTGACTCAGTACCGGTTCCCCCTGTATATAGTCTCCACATTGACTCTGTACCGGTACCCCCTGTATATAGCCTCCACATTGACTCTGTACTGGTAACCCCTGTATATAGCCTCCACATTGACTCTGTACTGGTACCCCCTGTATATAGCCTCCACATTGACTCTGTACCAGTACACCCTGTATATAGCCTCCACATTGACTCTGTACCGGTACACCCTGTATATAGCCTCCACATTGACTCTGTACCGGTACCCCCTGTATATAGCCTCCACATTGACTCTGTACTGGTACCCCCTGTATATAGCCTCCACATTGACTCTGTACCAGTACACCCTGTATATAGCCTCCACATTGACTCAGTACCGGCACCCCCTGTATATAGTCTCCACATTGACTCTGTACCGGTACCCCCTGTATATAGCCTCCACATTGACTCTGTACCGGTACCCCCTGTATATAGCCTCCACATTGACTCTGTACTGGTACCCCCTGTATATAGCCTCCACATTGACTCTGTACTGGTAACCCCTGTATATAGCCTCCAAATTGACTCAGTACCGGTACCCCCCTGTATATAGCCTCCACATTGACTCTGTACTGGTAACCCCTGTATATAGCCTCCACATTGACTCTGTACTGGTACCCCCTGTATATAGCCTCCACATTGACTCTGTACCAGTACACCCTGTATATAGCCTCCACATTGACTCTGTACCGGTACACCCTGTATATAGCCTCCACATTGACTCTGTACCGGTACCCCCTGTATATAGCCTCCACATTGACTCTGTACTGGTACCCCCTGTATATAGCCTCCACATTGACTCTGTACCAGTACACCCTGTATATAGCCTCCACATTGACTCTGTACCGGTACACCCTGTATATGGCCTCCACATTGACTCTGTACTGGTAACCCCTGTATATAGCCTCCACATTGACTCAGTACCGGTACCCCCTGTATATAGCCTCCACATTGACTCTGTACTGGTAACCCCTGTATATAGCCTCCACATTGACTCTGTACTGGTACCCCCTGTATATAGCCTCCACATTGACTCTGTACTGGTAACCCCTGTATATAGCCTCCACATTGACTCAGTACCGGTACCCCCCTGTATATAGCCTCCACATTGACTCTGTACTGGTACCCCCTGTATATAGCCTCTACATTGACTCTGTACTGGTACCCCCTGTATATAGCCTCCACATTGACTCTGTACTGGTACCCCCTGTATATAGCCTCCACATTGACTCTGTACTGGTAACCCCTTTATATAGCCTCCACATTGACTCTGTACTGGTAACCCCTGTATATAGCCTCCACATTGACTCAGTACCGGTACCCCCCTGTATATAGCCTCCACATTGACTCTGTACTGGTAACCCCTGTATATAGCCTCCACATTGACTCTGTACTGGTACCCCCTGTATATAGCCTCCACATTGACTCTGTACCAGTACACCCTGTATATAGCCTCCACATTGACTCTGTACCGGTACACCCTGTATATAGCCTCCACATTGACTCTGTACCGGTACCCCCTGTATATAGCCTCCACATTGACTCTGTACTGGTACCCCCTGTATATAGCCTCCACATTGACTCTGTACCAGTACACCCTGTATATAGCCTCCACATTGACTCAGTACCGGTACCCCCTGTATATAGTCTCCACATTGACTCTGTACCGGTACCCCCTGTATATAGCCTCCACATTGACTCTGTACTGGTAACCCCTGTATATAGCCTCCACATTGACTCTGTACTGGTACCCCCTGTATATAGCCTCCACATTGACTCTGTACCAGTACACCCTGTATATAGCCTCCACATTGACTCTGTACCGGTACACCCTGTATATAGCCTCCACATTGACTCTGTACCGGTACCCCCTGTATATAGCCTCCACATTGACTCTGTACTGGTACCCCCTGTATATAGCCTCCACATTGACTCTGTACCAGTACACCCTGTATATAGCCTCCACATTGACTCTGTACCGGTACCCCCTGTATATAGCCTCCACATTGACTCTGTACTGGTACCCCCTGTATATAGCCTCCACATTGACTCTGTACTGGTAACCCCTGTATATAGCCTCCACATTGACTCAGTACCGGTACCCCCCTGTATATAGCCTCCACATTGACTCTGTACTGGTAACCCCTGTATATAGCCTCCACATTGACTCTGTACTGGTACCCCCTGTATATAGCCTCCACATTGACTCTGTACCAGTACACCCTGTATATAGCCTCCACATTGACTCTGTACCGGTACACCCTGTATATAGCCTCCACATTGACTCTGTACCGGTACCCCCTGTATATAGCCTCCACATTGACTCTGTACTGGTACCCCCTGTATATAGCCTCCACATTGACTCTGTACCAGTACACCCTGTATATAGCCTCCACATTGACTCAGTACCGGTACCCCCTGTATATAGTCTCCACATTGACTCTGTACCGGTACCCCCTGTATATAGCCTCCACATTGACTCTGTACTGGTAACCCCTGTATATAGCCTCCACATTGACTCTGTACTGGTACCCCCTGTATATAGCCTCCACATTGACTCTGTACCAGTACACCCTGTATATAGCCTCCACATTGACTCTGTACCGGTACACCCTGTATATAGCCTCCACATTGACTCTGTACCGGTACCCCCTGTATATAGCCTCCACATTGACTCTGTACTGGTACCCCCTGTATATAGCCTCCACATTGACTCTGTACTGGTACACCCTGTATATAGCCTCCACATTGACTCTGTACTGGTACCCCCTGTATATAGCCTCCACATTGACTCTGTACTGGTACACCCTGTATATAGCCTCCACATTGACTCTGTACCGGTACCCCCTGTATATAGCCTCCACATTGACTCTGTACTGGTACACCCTGTATATAGCCTCCACATTGACTCTGTACCGGTACCCCCTGTATATAGCCTCCACATTGACTCTGTACCGGTACCCCCTGTATATAGCCTCCACATGGACTCTGTACCGGTACCCCCTGTATATAGCCTCCACATTGACTCTGTACCGGTACCTCCCTGTATATAGCCTCCACATTGACTCTGTACCGGTACCCCCTGTATATAGCCTCCACATTGACTCTGTACCAGTACCCCCTGTATATAGCCTCCACATTGACTCTGTACCGGTACCCCCTGTATATAGCCTCCACATTGACTCTGTACCGGTACACCCTGTATATAGCTTCCACATTGACTCTGTACCGGTACCCCCTGTATATAGCCTCCACATTGACTCTGTACCGGTACAACCTGTATATAGCCTCCACATTGACTCTGTACCGGTACACCCTGTATATAGCCTCCACATTGACTCTGTACCGGTACACCCCTGTATATAGCCTCCACATTGACTCTGTACTGGTACCCCTTGTATATAGCCTCCACATTGACTCTGTACCAGTACCCCCTGTATATAGCCTCCACATTGACTCTGTACTGGTACCCCCTGTATATAGCCTCCACATTGACTCTGTACCGGTACACCCTGTATAGAGCCTCGCTATTGTTATTTTACTGCTGCTATTTAATTATTTGTTACTTTTTACTTTTTATTTTTTAGTTATTATTGTTACACTTTTTTCTTATAAACTTCTTAAAGCATTGTTGGTTAAGGGCTTGTAAGTAAGCATTTCACTGTAAGGTCTACTACACCTGTTGTATTCAGCATTTCACTGTGAGGTCTACTACACCTGTTGTATTCAGCATTTCACTGTAAGATCTACTACACCTGTTGTATTCAGCATTTCACTGTAAGATCTACTACACCTGTTGTATTCAGCATTTCACTGTAAGGTCTACTACACCTGTTGTATTCAGCATTTCACTGTAAGATCTACTACACCTGTTGTATTCAGCATTTCACTGTAAGATCTACTACACCTGTTGTATTCAGCATTTCACTGTAAGGTCTACTACACCTGTTGTATTCAGCATTTCACTGTAAGATCTACTACACCTGTTGTATTCAGCATTTCACTGTAAGATCTACTACACCTGTTGTATTCAGCATTTCACTGTAAGATCTACTACACCTGTTGTATTCAGCATTTCACTGTAAGGTCTACTACACCTGTTGTATTCAGCATTTCACTGTAAGGTCTACTACACCTGTTGTATTCAGCATTTCACTGTAAGGTCTACTACACCTGTTGTATTCAGCATTTCACTGTAAGGTCTACTACACCTGTTGTATTCAGCATTTCACTGTAAGGTCTACTACACCTGTTGTATTCAGCATTTCACTGTA
>NC_048572.1:8112328-8117328 GCF_013265735.2 Oncorhynchus mykiss
TCCTCTCCTCTCCCCACCTCCCCTACCTCTCCTCTCCCCATCTCTCCTCTCCTTTCCTCTCCTTTCCTCTCCTCTCCCTACCTCCCCTACCTCTCCTCTCCCCACCTCTCCTCTCCCCACCTCTCCTCTCCTCTCCCCACCTCTCCTCTCCCCACCTCTCCTCTCCCTACCTCTCCTTTCCTCTCCTCTCCTCTCCCTACCTCTCCTTTCCTCTCCTCTCCTCTCCTTTCCTCGCCTCTCCTTTCCTCTCCTCTCCCTACCTCCCCTACCTCTCCTCTCCCCACCTCTCCTCTCCCCACCTCTCCTCTCCCCACCTCCCCTACCTCTCCTCTCCCCACCTCTCCTCTCCCCACCTCTCCTCTCCCCACCTCCTCTCCCCACCTCCCCTACCTCTCCTCTCCCCACCTCTCCTCTCCCCACATCTCCTATCCCCTCTCCAACCTCCCTCTCTCCTAATATAGACTTCCTAAACACCCTGAATTCCCCCTTCATCCTCAGGTGAAACGTTCCCTTTCTCTTTTTCTCATTAACTCTATAAAACTTCCCCTAAACGTTTTCTAATTAAGTCAATGATGCTGGACTAGACAAGAATGTTAAGTACCTCCCCATTAGAAGTCTCCCTCAACAGATATTGGACGTTATATCAGGATGGTGCACAACATGTGATTGCCCATCAAACCTCTGATACTCATGAAGTGGGTACTGGGGAGACAAACTGAACAATCTCTTCCCAAGTAAACCATCACTACTTGCAGTTATGTACATTACATTTCTGTTAAAAAATATATGTTTTTTTTAAAGTATATATATAAATATATGTATTCTGCCACAGAATACATAGGTCCAGTGGATAGGTCCAGTGAAATGTGTTGTTTTAGAGGGTCTGACATAGTAAATGAAAGCTAGTTGACAGCCAGAACCCTACCCCGGGAGTCACAGAGCTCACACACACAGAGAGTACAATCTGTCTCCACCTGGTTCAGAAGTGAGGCTGTCCAAAAACACTTAGCTGCCTGACTTCTAACGAGGGTTTTGCGTTCAGCTAAATAACAGAGAGAGGAAGTTTCCTCCGGTGTAAACCTCTGGAGTGGTGCCGTGGAGTTGTGTTGGTGAGCTGCAGAGAACCGACTGGGGTTTTGTTGTAGACCTTTGTGTTGTTGTGGAGGAACCATACAAAAGTTACAGATGTCTCTTGAACTGCACTGTTGGTTAAGGGCTTGTAAGAAAGCATTTCACGGTAAAGTCTACACATGTTGTATTCGGCGCATGTGACAAATAAAGTTTGATTTGATGTGTTACAGAATAAGTATATAAGCTTACATCAGTGAGGTCAATATGAGGTTTAACACTTAAAACCGACAGGGGTCTTATCACGACTATAAGTAGGTAACTCTTCAGTATTTGCAGTGTGAACCTATAGCGCCCACCTTTGCAATTCAACTCAGTCCTGCCAGACGGTCAGGTAAGTGACAAGGGTGTTTTAATGTCTGTCTGATGAACATATATCACATAAATGAATGTTAAAGTATCATCTTCAGACAGAGAGATAGAAAGAGATGTTCCCTCTTTTCCTACCCTTTAATGAACACTTCCGAAGGGCAATGACAAGTGGGAAACATGCTTCTTCCTAGACAGTCTCTTCCTGGGAGCAGTCTGAATTGACTGATCTGAAAACTGCACTAACGCCAAACCTGGCAGTCTCTTACTGGGAGCAGTCTGAATTGACTGATCTGAAAACTGCACTAACGCCAACCCTGGCAGTCTCTTCCTGGGAGCAGTCTGAATTGACTGATCTGAAAACTGCATTAACGCCAACCCTGGCAGTCTCTTACTGGGAGCAGCTTGTTCCTGCTCTGTAGGTTCCTCCTCTAGTTTCTTGGGCGGTCCCTTGATCTTATAGAGCATGGCCAGCAGACGACCCTTTATAGACGTGTCTTCCTCCTCCTCCTCCTCCTCCACCGGGATGCCTGCAGGGATCGAGAAGGGGAGAAATATGAAGGGCAGGACTGGGAGAACATAGAGGTTGATGTGGTACTCTTAGGTAAAGAGTTTATAATTACATTTAACATAAATAATCAATATTGAACTATGAATCTATATGATCAATACACATCCCACTTGGTACTGACATCAATTCAACGTTTATTCCACGTTGGTTCAATGTCATTTCATTGAAATGACGTGGAAACAACATTGAGTTGAACCAGTGTGTGGCAACCTGTCAAGAGTAATCATGTCCTGCAAGGAAACATTGCACACTTGGGATGAACTTTTGATCTAATAACTGAAATGATGTATTGATTTTAACATCAATGGAAGATCTGTGAGTTACTGTACGCTCCTGCATCTCAAGTTAGGATTTGTCTTTCAACTGTCAGTGTGTGTGTGTGTCTGCGTGGACATCGTACCACAGTGCAGTCTCAGCTCATCATGGAAGCTGTAGAGGTCTTCCTGAATCTCTTCAGGACAGGGACAGTCCTCCCCAGCAGCAAAGTTCAACAGGATGTTGATCTATATGGATGGAGGGAGGTGTGTTAGTGATAGAGAGAAAAAGAGAGAGAGAGAGAGAGAGAGAGAGAGAGAGATTCCCTACAGCACAGCATCATTACTGTGAGTCAGACTGGCCAGGAGATTCTCTATGACATCACGTCTGTTTGATCCATGAAGAGGAGAATGGTACGGATGGTTTTCCCAACTCTAGCTTGGGGACATCATTTACAGAGCATACTACAAGGGGATATATTGCCATCCTACGGTGAGGAAAGCCATTTACCAGGAGGCACCCTACGGTAATATGGCCATTGGACCAAACGTCTGCTACACAGAGGGCAGCTAGCTATATGTGGAGAGGCACATGCGAATTATAAAAGACATTCATTATAAATTCAATTGAGTCCCGTCCTGCCGGATGAGGGCCAATGTTTTGATTTTATCTTTGGCACTACTGCTTCTTAATATAATACGGAGAGAAGTAAAGAGGTCTTTGTGATTAGTGATGTGATTAGTGATTTGATTAGTGATGTGATTAGTGATGTGATTAGTGATGTGATTAGTGACGTGATTAGTGACGTGATTAGTGACGTGATTAGTGACGTGATTAGTGACGTGATTAGTGACGTGATTAGTGACGTGATTAGTGACGTGATTAGTGACGTGATTAGTGACATGATTAGTGACGTGATTAGTGATGTGATTAGTGACGTGATTAGTGACGTGATTAGTGACGTGATTAGTGACGTGATTAGTGACGTGATTAGTGACGTGATTAGTGATGTGATTACTGACGTGATTAGTGATGTGATTAGTGATGTGATTACTGATGTGATTAGTGACGTGATTAGTGATGTGAGTATTGTGTGTGTCAGACATGTAGGAAAACCCAGTGTCAGTGAGCCCCAGCTTCAAGTGTTGCATGTTCAATCCCAGTGCTAGGCAATTGTTTAAAAACCCTACCTCAAACCTTAACCCTTACCTTAACCATTCATAACCCTATCCCTAACCTTAATCCGCACCTTAACCATTCATAATCCTATCTCAAACCTTAACCATTCATAACCCTATCTCAAACCTTAACCATTCATTACCCTATCCCTAACCTTAACCATTCATAATCCTATGGCAAACCTTAACCCTTACCTTAACCATTCATAACCCTATCTCAAACCTTAACCCTCACTTTAACCATCCATAACCCTATCCCTAACCTTAACCATTCATAACCCTATCCCTAACCTTAACCATTCATAACCCTATCCCTAACCTTAACCATTCATAACCCTATCCCTAACCTTAACCATTACCTTAACCATTCAGAATGAATGGCTAAACTTGATGTTTATGGACAAATGTCAGATTCTGAAGTGAGACTGAGAGCTTGTTGGTGTGCGTTGATTGGTGTGTGTGGTGTGGTGTGTGGGTGTGTGTGGTGTATGGTGTGTGCTCAGGAGCGTGTTGGTGTGTGTGAGGTGTTCTCTCTTTCTCTCTATGCTGAGTAATGCTCCTCTACACAGCTCTCAGGCACAGCGGGACAGAGAGACGGTTCCATGAAGGTTTAATAGATCATAAACACTAGTAAACACGTATCCTACCCAAGTCTTCTGCAAAAAAACAACAACAACAACAACAACATGACAAGAACGACTATAACAGTACCTGCTCCTGAGGAGGGGATCTGAACTCCTTGGTCTTCTTGGCGGTGACAGCAGCAGACATGTTGAGGGCCAACATCAACTCATTGTACCTGAACTTCTGGTTGTACTGCAGCTTGGACACGAAGCTGTCTGAGAAGGACACGATGGCCTCGATACGCTGCTTCAACTCACAGTCACAGAAGTAATGCAGCAGCTCACACATCTAGTAGAGAGTTAGATCATGTTGGATCACGGACGGGACAGTGCAGTACAGTACACAACAGGGTTGGGCTCAATTCTGAATTGAGTTGTGAATTGGTCTTTAATTCCAACAAAGAGAGATTAAGTTAGTGCTACCTAGTAGAGAGAGGTATTCAGTCAGTATTGCATATACAGTGTTACATGTGACGTACCAATTATGTTTTAGTGTTAAACAAGTTGTTCAATCTGATCCAAAAACATTTGATGTTTTTGCTGATTATCGTTTTGCTGGTAATGATTTTGCTGGTAAATTTAATGTGATTGAGTAGTCAGCCAATTTACTATTTGGCATCAATCAACAGTCCATTTAGCTGGGACTGAACACCTGGTGCTTCAACTCTGCCAGTGTGTGTGTGTGTGTGTGTGTGTGTGTGTGTGTGTGTGTGTGTGTGTGTGTGTGTGTGTGTGTGTGTGTGTGTCTGTGTGTGTGCATGTGTGTGTGTGTGTGTGTGTGTGGGGGGGGGGGGGGGTGGGCTCTCTCTCCTACCTGTCGTTTGACAGACTCAGGCAGTGTCTTCTCCAGCAGTCCCTTGACAGACATTTTGACCTCCTTGGTTTCCTCCTCACCAGCCTCCACGGCCTTCACCTCGTTGCTGCTCACTTCCTCCT
>NC_048572.1:8127328-8144828 GCF_013265735.2 Oncorhynchus mykiss
TCTTCCAACAAGAGACTGAGAAGGGATAAAGATAAACTCACCATCCTCTGTCTCGAAGTCGACGAAGCAGAGCTCGGATCCCTTGTTAGTGATGATTAGTTCTCCGTTGAGGGTGAAGACCATAGACTTGTCCTCCATGTTGATCATGCAACCCACCACGTCTCCTTTGTTCCATGACTGGCCGAAGAAACGTGCACCCATGTGCATTCGACGACCCTGGGGGAACAAACAACATGTATTACTAATCTAATAACCACCCGGGAAACGTAAAGTTGATCAAGTGTACGATCAAGTCTACAATCATTTGCCTAGGTGCATGGCATGCCATTTCTTTCTGATTTAGCCAACTTGTTGTTGGCTTGTTTGGCAACAATATAACAATGCTGAGTGCAGAATGAGTAAGGTAGATGGGTAGTTAGGCTAGACCGATACGTACATGATAATACACTTCAAACTGTATCAAAACACGATTTAAAGATAAAAATAGTTGTCTGTTTACCTTGTATCCATCGAAGACGTAGGCCTGGTCGTCCATTCCCAGGTCAAAGTCTGACCTACAGCCTGGTCTAGCCCAGCCAACCCTCATGTCCCCTCCGGTCAGGGCCTCAAACTCAAAGTACCACTTCCCTGTCTTCACTGCATACGTCTGCTCTACGCGGAAGAACCGGATCGTCTCAATGCTCTGCCTCTCCACGATATGACAGGCTGGGGACACAGAGGAGATATTCATCCCATGCCAAAACGATGACAACTGTAGGGCATCTTTGGGTCTAGCGAGAGAGATATCTTAGTACTCTGAAAGATTGACTGAATCCGTCTCCAAGGACCATATCTATGGCAGTCCATTAAATCTATCCTCAAACACTAACTATTCAGGTGGGCAGTGGTAAGATATTATCTGATATTATGGGTGAGGTAAGGGAGGTAAGGGAGGTAAGGGAGGTAAGTGAGGTAAGGGAGGTGAGGGAGGGAAGGGAGGTAAGGGAGGTAAGGGAGACATGTACCTGTTTGCTTACTAATAAATTAGTTGAAGGATACTGGAAAAGTGTCTTTAATGATAGCCCTGACAATGTAACATCAGTGTAAAATGACAATTAGATCGCTACTACAGCACTGTACAGTTCAGTACCACAGTTATTTGACCATTAAATTGCTAATGTTCTCACACTCTTGGTCTGGGGGGTCGATGTCATAGCCGTATCCCACCAGGGTCCTGATGGCCTCCCTCAGACTGTCTCTGTTAGACTTCTTGGTTCTCTCGTCTAGCAGAGCGTAAGGCACCAGGCGAGGGTTACGCCTGCTCTTCACATCCTACAGAGATAAATAACAACATGCATATCAGACCCCTCTGCTTCACTAGACTGGTTTTGTCTTGTTAAATAATGTTGTGTACTGTCAAGAATGGTGTGTTCGATGACTTATAAATGCATGAGATTTATGCAGTCAAAGCTCATCCGTTAATCTAATGCCTATCACACTCCAAAATGTCTGGTAGATTAAAGAATTGGACAAAGACATTGGTTTATAATGTTATTTATAAACTGGGTGGTTGGAGCCCTGAATGCTGATTGGCTGACGTGGTATATCAGACCATATACCACAGATATGACAAAACATTTATTTTTACTGCTCTAATTACGTTGGTAACTAGTTTATAATAAATATAAGGCACCTCAGGGGTTTGTGGTATATGGCCAATGTACTATGGCTAAGGGCTGTATCCAGGCACTCTGCGTTATGTCATGCATAACACCATCATTAAGTTTGCAGATGACACAACAGTGGTAGGACTGATCACCGACAACGACGAGACAGCCTATAGGGAGGAGGTCAGAGACCTGGCCGGGTGGTGCCAGAATAACAACCTATCCCTCAACGTAACCAAGACTAAGGAGATGATTGTGGACTACAGGAAAAGGAGGACCGAGCACGTCCCCATTCTCATCGACGGGGCTGTAGTGGAGCAGGTTGAGAGCTTCAAGTTCCTAGGTGTCCACATCAACAACAAACTAGAATGGTCCAAACACACCAAGACAGTCCTGAAGAGGGCACGACAAAACCTATTCCCCCTCAGGAATCTAAAAAGATTTGGCATGGGTCCTCAGATCCTCAAAAGGTTCTACAGCTGCAACATCGAGAGAATCCTGACCGGTTGCATCACTGCCTGGTATGGCAATAGCTCGGCCTCCGACCGCAAGGCACTACAGTGCATCACTGGGGCAAAGCTGCCTGCCATCCAGGACCTCTACACCAGGCGGTGTCAGAGGAAGGCCTTAAAAAATGTCAAAGACCCCAGCCAGCCCAGTCATAGACTGTTCTCTCTACTACCGCATGTTAAGTGGTACCGGAGTGCCAAGTCTAGGACAAAAAGGCTTCTCAACAGTTTTTACCCCCAAGACATAAGACTCCTGAACAGGTAACCAATGGTTACCCGGACTATTTGCATTCTGTGCCCCCCCCCCCCAACCCCTCTTTTACGCTTCTGCTACTCTCTGTTCATCATATATGGATAGTCACTTTAACCATATCTACATGTACATAGTACTTCAATCAGCCTGACTAACCGGTGTCTGTATGTATCCTTGCTACTCTTATTTTCAAATGTCTTTTTACTGTTGTTTTATTTCTTTACTTACACACACACACACACACACACACACACACACACACACACACACACACACACACACCTTTTTTTTTCACACTATTCGATTAGAGCCTGTAAGTAAGCATTTCACTGTAAGGTCTACACCTGTTGTATCAGCACACGTGACCAATAAACTTGAACAACAGCCCTGGTATTTTGGCCTTAATTGCATTGATTGTTCACTGAAGATTTGACAGATAAAGGGGGCACTTCACCTGCTGGATGCCGTACGTCCATCCTTGTTTGACCCTGTCCTTGGCCCACACGTTGTGAGCGTTCTCCGCCAGTTTATCTACCAGGACCTCCTGACCAGCCGTCAGTTTCACCTCAGACAGCTGCAGTGGCGTTGGCTTGTAACCGTTACACATCACATAGCTGAAAATATCAAAACATATACCTGTTAGACATCACACAGATGAAAATATCAAGTTGTAGAGCTGTAGAGATGTAGAACAGTAGAACTAGAGACCTATAGAGCTGTAGAGCTATAGAACTGTAGAACTGTAGAGCTGTAGAGATGTAGAACTGTAGAGCTGTAGACCTGTAGAACTAGAAAGCTGTAGAGCTGTAGAGATGTAGAGCTGTAAAACTGTAGAGCTGTAGAGCTGTAGAACTAGAGAGCTGTAGAGCTGTAGAGGTGTAGAGCTGTAGAGATGTAAAACTGTAGAACTGTAGAGCTGTAGAGATGTAAAACTGTAGAACTGTAGAGCTGTAGAGATGTAGAACTGTAGAGCTGTAGAGCTGTAGAGATGTAGAACTGTAGAGCCGTAGAGCTGTAGAGATGTAGAACTGTAGAACTGTAGAGCTGTAGAGCTGTAGAACTAGAGAGCTGTTGAGATGTAGAGCTGTAGAGATGTAGAGCTGTAGAGCTGTAGAGATGTAGAACTGTAGAGCTGTAGAGATGTAGAACTCTAGAGCTGTAGAACTGTAGAACTGTAGAACTGTAGAACTGTAGAGCTGTAGAGCTGTAGAACTGTAGAACTGTAGAGCTGTAGAACAGTAGAGCTGTAGAACTGTAGAACTGTAGAACTGTAGAGCTGTAGAACTGTAGAACTGTAGAACTGTAGAACTGTAGAGATGTAGAGATGTAGAACTGTAGAGCTGTAGAACTAGAGAGCTGTAGAGCTGTAGAGATGTAAAACTGTAAAACTGTAGAGCTGTAGAGCTGTAGAACTAGAGAGCTGTAGAGCTGTAGAGATGTAAAACTGTAAAACTGTAGAGCTGTAGAGCTGTAGAACTAGAGAGCTGTAGAGCTGTAGAGATGTAGAGCTGTAAACAGTAGAGCTGTGGAGCTGTAGAACAGTAGAGCTGTAGAGATGTAGAACTGTAGAGATGTAAAACTGTAGAACTGTAGAGCTGTAGAGATGTAAAACTGTATAACTGTAGAGCTGTAGAGATGTAGAGATGTAGAACTGTAGAGCTGTAGAACTAGAGAGCTGTAGAGCTGTAGAGATGTAAAACTGTAAAACTGTAGAGCTGTAGAGCTGTAGAACTAGAGAGCTGTAGAGCTGTAGAGATGTAGAGCTGTAGAACTGTAGAGCTGTAGAGCTGTAGAGATGTAGAACTGTAGAACTGTAGAGCTGTAGAACTAGAGAGCTGTAGAGCTGTAGAGGTGTAGAGCTGTAGAGATGTAAAACTGTAGAACTGTAGAGCTGTAGAGATGTAAAACTGTATAACTGTAGAGCTGTAGAGATGTAGAGATGTAGAACTGTAGAGCTGTAGAACTAGAGAGCTGTAGAGCTGTAGAGATGTAAAAATGTAAAACTGTAGAGCTGTAGAGCTGTAGAACTAGAGAGCTGTAGAGCTGTAGAGATGTAGAGCTGTAAACAGTAGAGCTGTGGAGCTGTAGAACTGTAGAGCTGTATAGATGTAGAACTGTAGAGCTGTAGAGATGTAGAACTGTAGAACTGTTGAGCTGTAGAGCTGTAGAGATGTAGAACTGTAGAACTGTAGAGCTGTAGAACTAGAGAGCTGTAGAGCTGTAGAGGTGTAGAGCTGTAGAGATGTAAAACTGTAGAACTGTAGAGCTGCAGAGATGTAAAACTGTAGAACTGTAGAGCTGTAGAGATGTAGAACTGTAGAGCTGTAGAGCTGTAGAGATGTAGAACTGTAGAGCCGTAGAGCTGTAGAGATGTAGAACTGTAGAACTGTAGAGCTGTAGAGCTGTAGAACTAGAGAGCTGTTGAGATGTAGAGCTGTAGAGATGTAGAGCTGTAGAGCTGTAGAGATGTAGAACTTTAGAGCTGTAGAGATGTAGAACTCTAGAGCTGTAGAACTCTAGAGCTGTAGAACTGTAGAACTGTAGAGCTGTAGAGCTGTAGAACTGTAGAACTGTAGAGCTGTAGAACAGTAGAGCTGCAGAACTGTAGAACTGTAGAACTGTAGAGCTGTAGAACTGTAGAACTGTAGAACTGTAGAACTGTAGAGATGTAGAGATGTAGAACTGTAGAGCTGTAGAACTAGAGAGCTGTAGAGCTGTAGAGATGTAAAACTGTAAAACTGTAGAGCTGTAGAGCTGTAGAACTAGAGAGCTGTAGAGCTGTAGAGATGTAGAGCTGTAAACAGTAGAGCTGTGGAGCTGTAGAACTGTAGAGCTGTAGAGATGTAGAACTGTAGAGCTGTAGAGATGTAGAACTATAGAACTGTAGAGCTGTAGAGCTGTAGAGATGTAGAACTGTAGAACTGTAGAGCTGTAGAGCTGTAGATATGTAGAACTGTAGAACTGTAGAGCTGTAGAGCTGTGGAGCTGTAGAACTAGAGAGCTGTTGAGATGTAGAGCTGTAGAGATGTAGAGCTGTAGAGCTGTAGAGCTGTAGAGCTGTAGAGATGTAGAACTCTAGAGCTGTAGAACTGTAGAACTGTAGAACTGTAGAGCTGTAGAGCTAAAGAACTGTAGAGCTGTAGAACTGTAGAGCTGTAGAACTGTAGAGCTGTAGAACTGTAGAACTGTAGAGCTGTAGAGCTGTAGAGCTGTAGAACTGTAGAGCTGTAGAACTGTAGAGCTGTAGAGCTGTAGAGATGTAGAACTGTAGAGATGTAGAACTGTAGAGATGTAGAACTGTAGAGATGTAGAGATGTAGAGATGTAGAACTGTAGAGATGTAGAACTGCAGAGATGTAGAACAGTAGAGCTATAGAGCTGTAGAGCTGTAGAGCTGTAGAACAGTAGAGCTGTAGAGATGTAGAACAGTAGAGTTGTAGAGATGTAGAACTGTAGAGATGTAGACCTGTAGAGATGTAGAACTGTAGAGATGTAGAGCTGTAGAACTGTAGAACTGTATAGCTGTAGAACAGTAGAGCTGTAGAGATGTAGAACTGTAGAGATGTAGAGCTGTAGAACTGTAGAACTGTAGAACTGTAGAGCTGTATAGATGTAGAACTGTAGAGATGTAGAACTGTAGAGATGTAGAGCTGTAGAACTGTAGAACTGTATAGCTGTAGAACAGTAGAGCTGTAGAGATGTAGAACTGTAGTTGAAGTGTCTCAAACCACAAGACAGACTCCCTCTGATTTCCTAATGAATTCATCATTATTTCTCTCACAATACTCTATTGACTGGTCATCTCAATAATAATAAGTCACAGTCTCTGAGTACATTTCTCCCCATGCAGGGTTTTAGAATCAACCTCCTACTGCTACAACAGATAGGTCCACTAGTAGAAACAACATGACTTACTCCTTGGGCAGTTTGACTTTCTTCAGATCTTCCTCGGCGTTAATGTTAGTCTGTGTCACATGACATCCCAGTGCCAACAGGGTCCTGACACACAGAGAGAAAGAGGCAGAAATACACGAGTTAAAACCTCACTATTATAGCTTTGTTACCTGTAAGTAAGCGTTTCATTGGACAGTGTATAACAGGCGTATCCTGTACATACGACTAATACAACTTGAAACTTAGTTTATATTTTTCCATCATGTTTTTCTAAAAGTAGCCATTTTTTGGGGACCCTAGCAGACAGATACTCTGGCCACACCTGCCACTATTCTATCCCACTTCTATACTATGTCATTGTTTCATGAGATCAGCACCAGTAACTTGAAAAAATGATTTGTTTTATTGATTGTAATGTCTTTGATGTGACGCAATAAAAACAACTATTTGCAACAACAAAAAAGCATCACTAACTTTGCTATTCAGAAGCTTACCCTAAAGTAAATTGAATTAAAATGCCAAAATGATATAGTCTAATTTTCCTAATACTATACAATCATTCAAAATAGGCCACTACTGTATAACAGAAAGCGTGATCATTAGCTGTTTTCACTTTGTCATTATGGGATTTGAGGAAAGTGTATTTAATCTATTTTAGAATAAGGCTGTAACGTAACAAGTCAAGGGGTCTGAATACTTTCCGAATGCACTGAATATACAAGTCATTTTGGTTTGTCAGTATCAGCAGATTAGGCTCCCATGTACATGTTGTCTGTTGGCTATTAAATAAGATTCTGCTAATGTCTCCAGTCTTATAAAGTGGAATAGCATTGCCATATTTTTTTCCTGTTGTCCGAAGACAGACAGAAATGTATCTGATCTCGTCTACAGCCGACAGGCCATTTTACCAGTACCACTACACGCTCAGTACTGTCCTTTTGTTTTGGTGAATTTGTGATTGCCTTTTTCATCTTTTTTTACATCTAAATTATGATGATCCAATCTACTCATCACATAATGAATAACAAGCCATCTTATGTAAGTCTGAAAAATGCGATGACGCACAGAACACTTCATTATAAAGGTATATTTTTAAGGTGAAAATTAACAGCTCCCCCCCCCCCAAACAAACTTTAAACTCTCTGTCTGTCTCCACATATGTTACTATTGATGATATGTCAGTGCAACAGCTGCACCTTTCAGTTAGTAAAGAATTCCCCAAATACTGATTCACATGAACTGCATACTGATTCACATGAACTGCATACTGATTCACATGAACTGCATACTGATTCACATGAACTGCATACTGATTCACATGAACTGTGTGTGGATGAGGAAAACATTGAAGCAGCTAGTTGCATTTAATGAGTTAGATCTCCCGAGTGAGTAAAACCAGGGGAGTATTGATTTAAAGAGCCCTGGAGGAGCTCTCAGCTCAGAGCCCCAGTATCCACCTAAACAGTGAGACATCCTCCCCCCCCCCCCCTCCATGCACAGAGTCAACACACAGGCACTCCTTCTAAAGACACTTCCTGGGACGAACAGCCTCAATTAAATAGCCCATCTGTCAATTACTTAGCCGAGTATGAAACATCCTCTTAGTCAAACATGGCTATCAATCACCGCGTGTGGAAGAGGTAGATCATTTTACTGGAGACACTGAGATGTCAGTTTGGTTGTCATCGGTGGCTACTCTTTTCAGTGTAATTGGATGGAATGAGTCATGTGATACAGTACGTATAGGTGTTTACGATCTTAGCCGAGCTACTCACTTGAGAGTTTCACTAGACATCTGCAGGTTATAGTTGCTCTCTGTTTCAGGCAGCTTGGTGAAATCCACCAGGCAAGGGTGCTGCCTCTTGTTGTCATCTCGAACCTGAGGGAGAGAGGAGAGGCAATTTAGCATGGTCTGGATGCACAAACCGATTTGCAACTGTTGACAGAACGGTTGACAAAAACTGAAATGATTCACTGCGTAGCTAGTCTATCAAACAATAGTCTGCTGTGACAGCTAAAACACCAGCTCTGGGTGCTGAGATTAATGTGTAACAAATGGAAACTTAAATGATCCGATCACGATACACCACCAAATGTGTTACTGATAATGTAGACTACAATAGCTCAATAAGGGAGAATGAAGTTCCAAACAAAACCCATTAACTGAATCAGCATTTTTCAAATAAAACTTCAACACATTTGCACTGTGTATTTCGCTAGGTTACCTCAGGACAGTCTAATTGTAATTACCTCGGGCCAGTCTAATTGTAATTACCTTGGGCCAGTCTAATTGTAATTACCTCAGGCCAGTCTAAATGTAATTAGCTCAGGCCAGTCTAATTGTAATTACCTCAGCCCAGTCTGATTGTAATTAACTCGGCCCAGTCTTATTGTAATTACCCCAGGCCAGTCTAATTGTAATTACCGCGGGCCAGTCGAATTGTAATTACCTCAGGCCAGTCTATTTGTAATTACCTCAGGCCAGTCTAATTGTAATTACCTCGGGCCAGTCTAATTGTAATTACCTCGGGCCAGTCTATTTGTAATTACCTCAGGTCATTCTAATTGTAATTACCTTGGGCCAGTCTAATTGTTATTACCTCAGGTCACTCTAATTGTAATTACCTTGGGCCAGTCTAATTGTAATTACCTCAGGTCACTCGAATTGTAATTACCTTGGGCCAGTCTAATTGTAATTACCTCAGGTCACTCTAATTGTAATTACCTCGGGCCAGTCTAATTGTAATTACCTTGGGCCAGTCTATTGTAATTACCTCAGGTCACTCTAATTGTAATTACCTTGGGCCAGTCTAATTGTAATTACCTTGGGCCACTCTAATTGTAATTACCTTGGGCCAGTCTAATTGTAATTACCTTGGGCCAGTCTAATTGTAATTACCTTGGGCCAGTCTAATTGTAATTACCTCAGGTCACTCTAATTGTAATTACCTTGGGCCAGTCTAATTGTAATTACCTCAGGTCACTCTAATTGTAATTACCTTGGGCCAGTCTAATTGCAATTACCTTGGGCCAGTCTAATTGTAATTATCTTGGGCCAGTCTAATTGTAATTACCTCAGGTCACTCTAATTGTAATTACCTTGGGCCAGTCTAATTGTAATTACCGTGGGCCAGTCTAATTGTAATTACCTCAGGTCACTCTAATTGTAATTACCTTGGGTCAGTCTAATTGTAATTACCTTGGGCCAGTCTAATTGTAATTATCTCAGGTCACTCTAATTGTAATAACATTGGGCCAGTCTAATTGTAATTACCTCAGGTCACTCTAATTGTAATTACCTTGGGCCAGTCTAATTGTAATTACCTCAGGTCACTCTAATTGTAATTACCTTGGGCCAGTCTAATTGTTATTACCTCAGGTCACTCTAATTGTAATTACCTTGGGCCAGTCTAATTGTAATTACCTCAGGTCACTCTAATTGTAATTACCTTGGGCCAGTTTAATTGTAATTACCTTGGGCCAGTCTAATTGTAATTACACCCCAGGCAGAGTAGCTGCTGCCTTGAAAGGAACTAATGAGGATCCATAATAAACCCCAGGAAGAGTAGCTGTTGACTTGACAGGAACTAATGTTGAGCCATAATAAACCCCAGGAAGAGTAGCTGCTGCCTTGACAGGAACTAATGAGGATCCATAATAAACCCCAGGAAGAGTAGCTGCTGCCTTGACAGGAACTAATTAAGATCCATAATAAACCCCAGGAAGAGTAGCTGCTGCCTTGGCAGGAACTAATGGGGATCCTTAAATAAACCCCAGGAAGAGTAGCTGCTGCCTTGGCAGAACTAATGGGGATCCTTAATAAACCCCAGGAAGAGTAGCTGCTGCCTTGACAGAACTAACGGGATCCATAATAAACCCCAGGAAGAGTAGCTGCTGCCTTGACAGAACTAACGGGGATCCATAATAAACCCCAGGAAGAGTAGCTGCTGCCTTGGCAGGAACTAACGGGATCCATAATAAACCCCAGGAAGAGTAGCTGCTGCCTTGGCAGGAACTAACGGGATCCATTATAAACCCCAGGAAGAGTAGCTGCTGCCTTGACAGAACTAACGGGATCCATAATAAACCCCAGGAAGAGTAGCTGCTGCCTTGACAGAACTAACGGGGATCCATAATAAACCCCAGGAAGAGTAGCTGCTGCCTTGGCAGGAACTAACGGGATCCATTATAAACCCCAGGAAGAGTAGCTGCTGCCTTGGCAGGAACTAACGGGGATCCATAATAAACCCCAGGAAGAGTAGCTGCTGCCTTGGCAGGAACTAACGGGATCCATTATAAACCCCAGGAAGAGTAGTTGCTGCCTTGGCAGGAACTAATGGGGATCCATAATAAACCCCAGGAAGAGTAGCTGCTGCCTTGGCAGGAACTAACGGGGATCCATAATAAACCCCAGGAAGAGTAGCTGCTGCCTTGGCAGGAACTAACGGGATCCATAATAAACCCCAGGAAGAGTAGCTGCTGCCTTGGCAGGAACTAACGGGATCCATTATAAACCCCAGGAAGAGTAGCTGCTGCCTTGGCAGGAACTAACGGGGATCCATAATAAACCCCAGGAAGAGTAGCTGCTGCCTTGGCAGGAACTAACGGGATCCATAATAAACCCCAGGAATAGTAGCTGCTGCCTTGGCAGGAACTAATGGGGATCCATAATAAACCCCAGGAAGAGTAGCTGCTGCCTTGGCAGGAACTAACGGGGATCCATAATAAACCCCAGGAAGAGTAGCTGCTGCCTTGGCAGGATCTAATGGGATCCATAATAAACCCCAGGAAGAGTAGCTGCTGCCTTGGCAGGATCTAATGGGATCCATTATAAACCCCAGGAAGAGTAGCTGCTGCCTTGGCAGGATCTAATGGGATCCATTATAAACCCCAGGAAGAGTAGCTGCTGCCTTGGCAGGATCTAATGGGATCCATTATAAACCCCAGGAAGAGTAGCTGCTGCCTTGGAAGGAACTAACAGGATCCATTATAAACCCCAGGAAGAGTAGCTGCTGCCTTGGAAGGAACTAACGGGACCCATTATAAACCCCAGGAAGAGTAGCTGCTGCCTTGGAAGGAACTAACGGGATCCATAATAAACCCCAGGAAGAGTAGCTGCTGCCTTGGCAGGAACTAATGGGATCCATAATAAACCCCAGGAAGAGTAGCTGCTGCCTTGGAAGGAACTAACGAGATCCATTATAAACCCCAGGAAGAGTAACTGCTGCGTTGGAAGGAACTAACGGGATCCATTATAAACCCCAGGAAGAGTAGCTGCTGCCTTGGAAGGAACTAACGGGATCCATTATAAACCCCAGGAAGAGTAGCTGCTGCCTTGGAAGGAACTAACGGGATCCATAATAAACTCCAGGAAGAGTAGCTGCTGCCTTGGCAGGAACTAATGGGATCCATAATAAACCCCAGGAAGAGTAGCTGCTGCCTTGGAAGGAACTAACGGGATCCATAATAAACCCCAGGAAGAGTAGCTGCTGCCTTGGCAGGAACTAATGGGATCCATAATAAACCCCAGGAAGAGTAGCTGCTGCCTTGGAAGGAACTAACGGGATCCATTATAAACCCCAGGAAGAGTAGCTGCTGCCTTGGAAGGAACTAACGGGATCCATTATAAACCCCAGGAAGAGTAGCTGCTGCCTTGGCAGGAACTAATGGGGATCCATAATAAACCCCAGGAAGAGTAGCTGCTGCCTTGGAAGGAACTAATGAAGATCCATAATAAACCTCAGGAAGAGTAGCTGCTGCCTTGGAAGGAACTAATGAAGATCCATAATAAACCTCAGGAAGAGTAGTTGCTGCCTTGGAAGGAACTAATGGGATCCATTATAAACCCCAGGAAGAGTAGTTGCTGCCTTGGAAGGAACTAATGGGATCCATTATAAACCCCAGGAAGAGTAGTTGCTGCCTTGGAAGGAACTAATGGGATCCATTATAAACCCCAGGAAGAGTAGTTGCTGCCTTGGAAGGAACTAATGGGATCCATTATAAACCCCAGGAAGAGTAGTTGCTGCCTTGGAAGGAACTAATGGGATCCATAATAAACCCCAGGAAGAGTAGTTGCTGCCTTGGAAGGAACTAATGGGATCCATTATAAACCCCAGGAAGAGTAGTTGCTGCCTTGGAAGGAACTAATGGGATCCATTATAAACCCCAGGAAGAGTAGTTGCTGCCTTGGAAGCAACTAATGGGATCCATTATAAACCCCAGGAAGAGTAGTTGCTGCCTTGGAAGGAACTAATGGGATCCATTATAAACCCCAGGAAGAGTAGTTGCTGCCTTGGAAGGAACTAATGGGATCCATTATAAACCCCAGGAAGAGTAGTTGCTGCCTTGGAAGGAACTAATGGGATCCATAATAAACCCCAGGAAGAGTAGTTGCTGCCTTGGAAGGAACTAATGGGATCCATTATAAACCCCAGGAAGAGTAGTTGCTGCCTTGGAAGGAACTAATGGGATCCATTATAAACCCCAGGAAGAGTAGTTGCTGCCTTGGAAGGAACTAATGGGATCCATTATAAACCCCAGGAAGAGTAGTTGCTGCCTTGGAAGGAACTAATGGGATCCATTATAAACCCCAGGAAGAGTAGTTGCTGCCTTGGAAGGAACTAATGGGGATCCATAATAAACCCCAGGAAGAGTAGCTGCTGCCTTGGAAGGAACTAATGGGATCCATTATAAACCCCAGGAATAGTAGCTGCTGCCTTGGCAGGAACTAATGGGGATCCATAATAAACCCCAGGAAGAGTAGCTGCTGCCTTGGCAGGAACTAACGGGGATCCATAATAAACCCCAGGAAGAGTAGCTGCTGCCTTGGCAGGATCTAATGGGATCCATAATAAACCCCAGGAAGAGTAGCTGCTGCCTTGGCAGGATCTAATGGGATCCATTATAAACCCCAGGAAGAGTAGCTGCTGCCTTGGCAGGATCTAATGGGATCCATTATAAACCCCAGGAAGAGTAGCTGCTGCCTTGGCAGGATCTAATGGGATCCATTATAAACCCCAGGAAGAGTAGCTGCTGCCTTGGAAGGAACTAACGGGATCCATTATAAACCCCAGGAAGAGTAGCTGCTGCCTTGGAAGGAACTAACGGGATCCATAATAAACCCCAGGAAGAGTAGCTGCTGCCTTGGCAGGAACTAATGGGATCCATAATAAACCCCAGGAAGAGTAGCTGCTGCCTTGGAAGGAACTAACGGGATCCATTATAAACCCCAGGAAGAGTAACTGCTGCCTTGGAAGGAACTAACGGGATCCATTATAAACCCCAGGAAGAGTAGCTGCTGCCTTGGAAGGAACTAACGGGATCCATTATAAACCCCAGGAAGAGTAGCTGCTGCCTTGGAAGGAACTAACGGGATCCATAATAAACCCCAGGAAGAGTAGCTGCTGCCTTGGCAGGAACTAATGGGATCCATAATAAACCCCAGGAAGAGTAGCTGCTGCCTTGGAAGGAACTAACGGGATCCATAATAAACCCCAGGAAGAGTAGCTGCTGCCTTGGCAGGAACTAATGGGATCCATAATAAACCCCAGGAAGAGTAGCTGCTGCCTTTTGAAGGAACTAATGAAGCTCCATAATAAACCTCAGGAAGAGTAGCTGCTGCCTTGGAAGGAACTAATGAAGATCCATAATAAACCTCAGGAAGAGTAGTTGCTGCCTTGGAAGGAACTAATGGGATCCATTATAAACCCCAGGAAGAGTAGTTGCTGCCTTGGAAGGAACTAATGGGATCCATTATAAACCCCAGGAAGAGTAGTTGCTGCCTTGGAAGGAACTAATGGGATCCATTATAAACCCCAGGAAGAGTAGTTGCTGCCTTGGAAGGAACTAATGGGATCCATTATAAACCCCAGGAAGAGTAGTTGCTGCCTTGGCAGGAACTAACGGGATCCATTATAAACCCCAGGAAGAGTAGCTGCTGCCTTGACAGAACTAACGGGATCCATAATAAACCCCAGGAAGAGTAGCTGCTGCCTTGACAGAACTAACGGGGATCCATAATAAACCCCAGGAAGAGTAGCTGCTGCCTTGGCAGGAACTAACGGGATCCATTATAAACCCCAGGAAGAGTAGCTGCTGCCTTGGCAGGAACTAACGGGGATCCATAATAAACCCCAGGAAGAGTAGCTGCTGCCTTGGCAGGAACTAACGGGATCCATTATAAACCCCAGGAAGAGTAGTTGCTGCCTTGGCAGGAACTAATGGGGATCCATAATAAACCCCAGGAAGAGTAGCTGCTGCCTTGGCAGGAACTAACGGGGATCCATAATAAACCCCAGGAAGAGTAGCTGCTGCCTTGGCAGGAACTAACGGGATCCATAATAAACCCCAGGAAGATTAGCTGCTGCCTTGGCAGGAACTAACGGGATCCATTATAAACCCCAGGAAGAGTAGCTGCTGCCTTGGCAGGAACTAACGGGGATCCATAATAAACCCCAGGAAGAGTAGCTGCTGCCTTGGCAGGAACTAACGGGATCCATAATAAACCCCAGGAATAGTAGCTGCTGCCTTGGCAGGAACTAATGGGGATCCATAATAAACCCCAGGAAGAGTAGCTGCTGCCTTGGCAGGAACTAACGGGGATCCATAATAAACCCCAGGAAGAGTAGCTGCTGCCTTGGCAGGATCTAATGGGATCCATAATAAACCCCAGGAAGAGTAGCTGCTGCCTTGGCAGGATCTAATGGGATCCATTATAAACCCCAGGAAGAGTAGCTGCTGCCTTGGCAGGATCTAATGGGATCCATTATAAACCCCAGGAAGAGTAGCTGCTGCCTTGGCAGGATCTAATGGGATCCATTATAAACCCCAGGAAGAGTAGCTGCTGCCTTGGAAGGAACTAACGGGATCCATTATAAACCCCAGGAAGAGTAGCTGCTGCCTTGGAAGGAACTAACAGGACCCATTATAAACCCCAGGAAGAGTAGCTGCTGCCTTGGAAGGAACTAACGGGATCCATAATAAACCCCAGGAAGAGTAGCTGCTGCCTTGGCAGGAACTAATGGGATCCATAATAAACCCCAGGAAGAGTAGCTGCTGCCTTGGAAGGAACTAACGAGATCCATTATAAACCCCAGGAAGAGTAACTGCTGCCTTGGAAGGAACTAACGGGATCCATTATAAACCCCAGGAAGAGTAGCTGCTGCCTTGGAAGGAACTAACGGGATCCATTATAAACCCCAGGAAGAGTAGCTGCTGCCTTGGAAGGAACTAACGGGATCCATAATAAACTCCAGGAAGAGTAGCTGCTGCCTTGGCAGGAACTAATGGGATCCATAATAAACCCCAGGAAGAGTAGCTGCTGCCTTGGAAGGAACTAACGGGATCCATAATAAACCCCAGGAAGAGTAGCTGCTGCCTTGGCAGGAACTAATGGGATCCATAATAAACCCCAGGAAGAGTAGCTGCTGCCTTGGAAGGAACTAACGGGATCCATTATAAACCCCAGGAAGAGTAGCTGCTGCCTTGGAAGGAACTAACGGGATCCATTATAAACCCCAGGAAGAGTAGCTGCTGCCTTGGCAGGAACTAATGGGGATCCATAATAAACCCCAGGAAGAGTAGCTGCTGCCTTGGAAGGAACTAATGAAGATCCATAATAAACCTCAGGAAGAGTAGCTGCTGCCTTGGAAGGAACTAATGAAGATCCATAATAAACCTCAGGAAGAGTAGTTGCTGCCTTGGAAGGAACTAATGGGATCCATTATAAACCCCAGGAAGAGTAGTTGCTGCCTTGGAAGGAACTAATGGGATCCATTATAAACCCCAGGAAGAGTAGTTGCTGCCTTGGAAGGAACTAATGGGATCCATTATAAACCCCAGGAAGAGTAGTTGCTGCCTTGGAAGGAACTAATGGGATCCATTATAAACCCCAGGAAGAGTAGTTGCTGCCTTGGAAGGAACTAATGGGATCCATAATAAACCCCAGGAAGAGTAGTTGCTGCCTTGGAAGGAACTAATGGGATCCATTATAAACCCCAGGAAGAGTAGTTGCTGCCTTGGAAGGAACTAATGGGATCCATTATAAACCCCAGGAAGAGTAGTTGCTGCCTTGGAAGCAACTAATGGGATCCATTATAAACCCCAGGAAGAGTAGTTGCTGCCTTGGAAGGAACTAATGGGATCCATTATAAACCCCAGGAAGAGTAGTTGCTGCCTTGGAAGGAACTAATGGGATCCATTATAAACCCCAGGAAGAGTAGTTGCTGCCTTGGAAGGAACTAATGGGATCCATAATAAACCCCAGGAAGAGTAGTTGCTGCCTTGGAAGGAACTAATGGGATCCATTATAAACCCCAGGAAGAGTAGTTGCTGCCTTGGAAGGAACTAATGGGATCCATTATAAACCCCAGGAAGAGTAGTTGCTGCCTTGGAAGGAACTAATGGGATCCATTATAAACCCCAGGAAGAGTAGTTGCTGCCTTGGAAGGAACTAATGGGATCCATTATAAACCCCAGGAAGAGTAGTTGCTGCCTTGGAAGGAACTAATGGGGATCCATAATAAACCCCAGGAAGAGTAGCTGCTGCCTTGGAAGGAACTAATGGGATCCATTATAAACCCCAGGAATAGTAGCTGCTGCCTTGGCAGGAACTAATGGGGATCCATAATAAACCCCAGGAAGAGTAGCTGCTGCCTTGGCAGGAACTAACGGGGATCCATAATAAACCCCAGGAAGAGTAGCTGCTGCCTTGGCAGGATCTAATGGGATCCATAATAAACCCCAGGAAGAGTAGCTGCTGCCGTGGCAGGATCTAATGGGATCCATTATAAACCCCAGGAAGAGTAGCTGCTGCCTTGGCAGGATCTAATGGGATCCATTATAAACCCCAGGAAGAGTAGCTGCTGCCTTGGCAGGATCTAATGGGATCCATTATAAACCCCAGGAAGAGTAGCTGCTGCCTTGGAAGGAACTAACGGGATCCATTATAAACCCCAGGAAGAGTAGCTGCTGCCTTGGAAGGAACTAACGGGATCCATAATAAACCCCAGGAAGAGTAGCTGCTGCCTTGGCAGGAACTAATGGGATCCATAATAAACCCCAGGAAGAGTAGCTGCTGCCTTGGAAGGAACTAACGGGATCCATTATAAACCCCAGGAAGAGTAACTGCTGCCTTGGAAGGAACTAACGGGATCCATTATAAACCCCAGGAAGAGTAGCTGCTGCCTTGGAAGGAACTAA
>NC_048572.1:8152328-8182328 GCF_013265735.2 Oncorhynchus mykiss
CTACCTGCACCTACTGCTGTTCTAAAAGAACTGTCGACTGACAACCACCATCCCCACAGCCTTCTCACCTCATTACAGTTCCTTATTAATGTGCCTAATAATTCATTAATTAACCTAGCTGGACGCTTACTTGACCCCTACGGAGAAGCTGTGTGTGTGAGTTTGTGTGTGTGTCCACAAGTATGCGTCTGTGTGTGTGAGTGTGTGTGTGTCCCCACAAGTATACGTCTCTGTGTGTGTGTCTGTGTGTCCACAAGTATGCGTCTGTGTGTGTGTGTCTGTGTGTGTGTGTGTCCACAAGTATCTGTCTGTGTGTGTGTCTGTCTGTCTGTGTGTGTGTGTGTGTGTCCACAAGTATCTGTCTGTGTGTGTGTGTGTGTGTGTGTGTGTCTGTCTGTCTGTATGTGTGTGTGTGTGCCTGTCTGTGTGTGTGTGTGAAGTGTGTGTGAAGTGTATGTGCCTGCCTGCCTGGGTGTGTGTGTGTCTGCCTGCCTGGGTGTGTGTGACTGTGTGTGTGTGTGTCTGTCTGTGTGTGTGTGTGTGTGTGTGTCTGTCTGTGTGTGTGTGTGTGTGAGGTGTGTGTGAAGTGTATGTGACTGCCTGCGTGCCTGGGTGTGTATGTGACTGCCTGCGTGCTTGGGTGTGTGTTTGTGTGTGTGTGTGTGTGTGTGTGTGTGTGTGTGTGTGTGTGTGTGTGTGTGTGTGTGTGTGTGTGGTGTGTGTGTGTGTGTGTGTGTGTGTGTGTGTGTGTGTCTGTCTGTCTGTGTGTGTGTGTGTGTGTGTGTGAGGTGTGTGTGAAGTGTATGTGACTGCCTGCATGTCTGTGTGTGTGTGTGTGTGTGTGTGTGTGTGTGTGTGTGTGTGTGTGTGTGTGTGTGTGTGTGTGTGTGTGTGTGTGTGTGTGTATGTGTGTGTGTGCTGGCCCCTTACTTGACCCCGGCTGAGAAGCTGACCACAGGGAAGAAGAATCCGTCTGTGTTGAAGTCTTCAAACATGCCCTGTACTGGCTGGCCGTTGATCCTGAAGGACATGGAAGGAGCGCCCAGGTCCAGACAACAGCTCACCACGTCATCGTTGTTCAACAGGTGTTGGTTGATGGAGGCCACTGCCCGGGGGATACGGCCTGGAGAGGGGAGGAGAGGAGAGGATGGATGGATGGATGCTTGTTTGTTTTTGAGACATCTCCACCACCGTTTCCCTCCTGTGAACTAGAGACAGACATGGAGTAGGGAAGTCATGGAGAACAGACTGAGTCTGGGGCCTCTTCAGACAGGGAGTAGGGAAGTCATGGAGAACAGACTCAGTCTGGGGCCTCTTCAGACAGGGAGTAGGGAAGTCATGGAGAACAGACTCAGTCTGGGGCCTCTTCAGACAGGGAGTAGGGAAGTCATGGAGAACAGACTCAGTCTGGGGCCTCTTCAGACAGGGAGTAGGGAAGTCATGGAGAACAGACTCAGTCTGGGGCCTCTTCAGACAGGGAGTAGGGAAGTCATGGAGAACAGACTCAGTCTGGGGCCTCTTCAGACAGGGAGTAGGGAAGTCATGAGGAACAGACTCAGTCTGGGGCCTCTTCAGACAGGGAGTAGGGAAGTCATGGAGAACAGACTCAGTCTGGGGCCTCTTCAGACAGGGAGTAGGGAAGTCATGGAGAACAGACTCAGTCTGGGGCCTCTTCAGACATGGAGTAGGGAAGTCATGAGGAACAGACTCAGTCTGGGGCCTCTTCAGACAGGGAGTAGGGAAGTCATGGAGAACAGACTGAGTCTGGGGCCTCTTCAGACAGGGAGTAGAGAAGTCATGAGGAACAGACTCAGTCTGGGGCCTCTTCAGACAGGGAGTAGGGAAGTCATGGAGAACAGACTCAGTCTGAGGCCTCTTCAGACAGGGAGTAGGGAAGTCATGGAGAACAGACTCAGTCTGGGGCCTCTTCAGACAGGGAGTAGAGAAGTCATGAGGAACAGACTCAGTCTGGGGCCTCTTCAGACAGGGAGTAGGGAAGTCATGAGGAACAGAGTCAGTCTGGGGCCTCTTCAGACAGGGAGTAGAGAAGTCATGGAGAACAGACTCAGTCTGGGGCCTCTTCAGACAGGGAGTAGGGAAGTCATGGAGAACAGACTCAGTCTGGGGCCTCTTCAGACAGGGAGTAGGGAAGTCATGGAGAACAGACTGAGTCTGGGGCCTCTTCAGACAGGGAGTAGGGAAGTCATGAGGAACAGACTCAGTCTGGGGCCTCTTCAGACAGGGAGTAGGGAAGTCATGGAGAACAGACTCAGTCTGGGGCCTCTTCAGACAGGGAGTAGAGAAGTCATGGAGAACAGACTCAGTCTGGGGCCTCTTCAGACAGGGAGTAGGGAAGTCATGGAGAACAGACTCAGACTGGGGCCTCTTCAGACAGGGAGTAGGGAAGTCATGGAGAACAGACTAAGTCTGGGGCCTCTTCAGACAGGGAGTAGGGAAGTCATGGAGAACAGACTCAGTCTGGGGCCTCTTCAGACAGGGAGTAGGGAAGTCATGGAGAACAGACTCAGTCTGGGGCCTCTTCAGACAGGGAGTAGGGAAGTCATGGAGAACAGACTCAGTCTGGGGCCTCTTCAGACAGGGAGTAGAGAAGTCATGAGGAACAGACTCAGTCTGGGGCTTCTTCAGACAGGGAGTAGGGAAGTCATGGAGAACAGACTCAGTCTGGGGCCTCTTCAGACAGGGAGTAGGGAACTCATGGAGAACAGACTCAGTCTGAGGCCTCTTCAGACAGGGAGTAGGGAAGTCATGGAGAACAGACTCAGTCTGGGGCCTCTTCAGACAGGGAGTAGGGAAGTCATGGAGGACAGACTCAGTCTGGGGCCTCTTCAGACAGGGAGTAGGGAAGTCATGGAGGACAGACTCAGTCTGGGGCCTCTTCAGACAGGGAGTAGAGAAGTCATGGAGAACAGACTCAGTCTGGGGCCTCTTCAGACAGGGAGTAGGGAAGTCATGGAGAACAGACTCAGTCTGGGGCCTCTTCAGACAGGGAGTAGGGAAGTCATGAGGAACAGACTCAGTCTGGGGCCTCTTCAGACAGGGAGTAGGGAAGTCATGGAGAACAGACTGAGTCTGGGGCCTCTTCAGACAGGGAGTAGGGAAGTCATGGAGAACAGACTGAGTCTGGGGCCTCTTCAGACAGGGAGTAGGGAAGTCATGGAAAACAGACTGAGTCTGGGGCCTCTTCAGACAGGGAGTAGGGAAGTCATGGAGAACAGACTGAGTCTGGGGCCTCTTCAGACAGGGAGTAGGGAAGTCATGGAGAACAGACTGAGTCTGGGGCCTCTTCAGACATGGAGTAGGGAAGTCATGGAGAACAGACTCAGTCTGGGGCCTCTTCAGACAGGGAGTAGAGAAGTCATGGAGAACAGACTCAGTCTGGGGCCTCTTCAGACAGGGAGTAGGGAAGTCATGGAGGACAGACTCAGTCTGGGGCCTCTTCAGACAGGGAGTAGGGAAGTCATGGAGAACAGACTGAGTCTGGGGCCTCTTCAGACAGGGAGTAGGGAAGTCATGGAGAACAGACTGAGTCTGGGGCCTCTTCAGACAGGGAGTAGGGAAGTCATAGAGAACAGACTCAGTCTGGGGCCTCTTCAGACAGGGAGTAGGGAAGTCATGGAGGACAGACTAAGTCTGGGGCCTCTTCAGGCAGGGAGTAGGGAAGTCATGGAGAACAGACTCAGTCTGGGGCCTCTTCAGACAGGGAGTAGGGAAGTCATGGAGGACAGACTAAGTCTGGGGCCTCTTCAGACAGGGAGTAGAGAAGTCATGGAGAACAGACTGAGTCTGGGGCCTCTTCAGACAGGGAGTAGGGAAGTCATGGAGAACAGACTGAGTCTGGGGCCTCTTCAGACAGGGAGTAGGGAAGTCATGGAGAACAGACTCAGTCTGGGGCCTCTTCAGACAGGGAGTAGGGAAGTCATGGAGAACAGACTGAGTCTGGGGCCTCTTCAGACAGGGAGTAGGGAAGTCATGAGGAACAGACTCAGTCTGGGGCCTCTTCAGACAGGGAGTAGGGAAGTCATGGAGAACAGACTGAGTCTGGGGCCTCTTCAGACAGGGAGTAGGGAAGTCATGAGGAACAGACTCAGTCTGGGGCCTCTTCAGACAGGGAGTAGGGAAGTCATGGAGAACAGACTGAGTCTGGGGCCTCTTCAGACAGGGAGTAGGGAAGTCATGAGGAACAGACTCAGTCTGGGGCCTCTTCAGACAGGGAGTAGGGAAGTCATGGAGAACAGACTCAGTCTGGGGCCTCTTCAGACAGGGAGTAGGGAAGTCATGGAGAACAGACTGAGTCTGGGGCCTCTTCAGACAGGGAGTAGGGAAGTCATGAGGAACAGTAAGGGCAGTGTAAGGTGTCAAATGGTAGGAAGTGCAGAGGGAAGATAGATAGATAGATAGATTAGATAGATAGATAGATAGATAGATAGATAGATAGATAGATAGATAGATAGATAGATAGATAGATAGATAGATAGATAGATAGGGTCTGGGCCTATTTAGACAAGGGTCAGTGTGACTGATGAGGAAAGGTTGGTTGAGGGGTTTAATGTACTGTTACTTTTCCTTTGCTCTTGACCACAAAACGATTACCTCAGGATTTCAATGCCCAACTCTCAAAACAGCAGTGGTATTTCACATCACGAGGGCAGAGAACTTATACAGTATAAGCTTCAACGTGACATTAAAATAACAGTGTAAGGCACAGAAAGAACTGTGGGTAAAACCAGGACAGGTGAGCATTCAAAACCTCAGAGGACGTACCTGACCACAGGTAGAGTCCGTCAAAGCTGTATGAGTAGAGGTCATCCCCCACCCCATTGCCCCCCCAGCCCTCTCCAGCCCCCGGGTAGGGGGCGTAACCCTTAGTGGAGGCCCATCCCACACGCAGGTGAGATGGCTCACTGGTCACATAGTGGTCCACCTGAGAGAGAGAGAAAGAGAGAGAGAGAGAGAGAGAGAGAGAGAGAGAGAGAGAGAGAGAGAGAGAGAGAGAGAGAGAGAGAGAGAGAGAGAGAGGGGGTCAGACAGACAGCCAGAGAGAGATAGTATAGACATAGAGAGAGAGAGAGAGTCAGACAGACAACCAGAGGGAGATAGTAGAGAGAGAGAGAGGCAGACAGGTAGACAGACAGAGAGAGATAGTAGAGACAGAGAGACAGGTAGACAGACAGACAGAGAGAGATAGTAGAGAGAGAGAGGGAGACAGGTAGACAGACAGACAGAGAGAGATAGTAGAGAGAGAGAGACAGGTAGACAGACAGACAGAGAGAGATAGTAGAGAGAGAGAGACAGGTAGACAGACAGACAGAGAGATAGTAGAGAGAGAGAGACAGGTAGACAGACAGACAGAGAGAGATAGTAGAGAGAGAGTGACAGGTAGACAGACAGACAGAGAGAGATAGTAGAGAGAGAGAGACAGGTAGACAGACAGACAGAGAGAGATAGTAGAGAGAGAGAGGGAGACAGGTAGACAGACAGACAGAGAGAGATAGTAGAGAGAGAGAGACAGGTAGACAGACAGAGAGAGAGAGATAGTATAGAGAGAGAGAGAGACAGGTAGACAGACAGACAGAGAGAAATAGTAGAGAGAGAGAGACAGGTAGACAGACAGACAGAGAGAGATAGTAGAGAGAGAGACAGGTAGACAGACAGACAGAGAGAGATAGTAGAGAGAGAGAGACCGGTAGACAGACAGACAGAGAGAGATAGTAGAGAGAGAGAGACAGGTAGACAGACAGAGAGAGATAGTACAGAGAGAGAGACAGGTAGACAGACAGACAGAGAGAGATAGTAGAGAGAGAGACAGGTAGACAGACAGACAGAGAGAGATAGTAGAGAGAGAGAGACAGGTAGACAGACAGACAGAGAGAGATAGTAGAGAGAGAGAGACAGGTAGACAGACAGACAGAGAGATAGTAGAGAGAGAGAGACAGGTAGACAGACAGAGAGAGATAGTAGAGAGAGAGAGACAGGTAGACAGACAGACAGAGAGAGAGACAGGTAGACAGACAGACAGAGAGAGAGACATTGGACAAGTGACAAAACACATCTTAAATATTTTACTTGGCAATACTATTTAAAACACAATAATCAAAACACATTTGCAAAGGAATGTAAGAAAAGTAATGTTCACCTGGTCGATCATCAGCTCAAAGTACCACTTCTTATACTGGGCTGAACCCTCCGCCACTCCTAGGAAGATGTTGGGCCTCATACTGGAGAAACACATCCACATTTACAATCACAGTGAGACAGCCAGATAGATTAGACATTATTCATATTTCTATTCCAGGTTTTATGTTTTATTATATTGCAGTCAAAAAAGCTGTGTTGAGATATATTTAATCACACTGATTTGGATAGCAAGACACGTGCAGTTGCAAATCAAGAGTGAATTTATGACTAATGTAATTACCAGAATTACAATGATTACATCATAGATTTAGAATGAAAACACCTAAGAATTACAATGATTACATCATAGAATTAGAATGAAAACACCTAAGAATTACAATGATTACATCATAGAATTAGAATGAAAACACCTAAGAATTACAATGATTACATAAAAAAATTAGAATGATTCTAGTTCTAATTCTACGGTGCATAGGAACAAATCAAAATAAAATAAAATGTTATTTGTCACATGTGCCGAATACAACAGGTGTAGGTAGACCTTACAGCGAAATGCTTACTTACAAGCCCTTAATTAACCAACAACGCAGTTTTAAAAAATTATACCTCAAAAAAATAAGAATAAGAAATAAAAGTAACAAATAATTAAAGAGCAGCAGTAAAATAACAATAGCGAGGCTATATACAGGGGGTACCGGTACAGAGTCAATGTGCGGGGGCACCAGCAATGCAAATAGTCTGGCTAGCTATTTGATTAGATGTCTTATGGCTTGGGGGTAGAAGCTGTTTAGAAGCCTCTCAGACCTAGACTTGGCGCTCCGGTACCGCTTGCCGTGCGGTAGCAGAGAGAACAGGCTATGACTAGGGTGGCTGGAGTCTTTGACAATTTTAGGGCCTTCCTCTGACGCCGCCTGGTATGGATGTCATGGATGGCAGGAAGCTTGGCCCCAGTGATGTACTGGGCCGTTCGCACTACCCTCTGTAGTGCCTTGCGGTCGGAGGCCGAGCAGTTGCCATACCAGGCAGTGAAGCAACCAGTCAGGATCCTCTTGATGGTGCAGCTGTAGAACCTTTTGAGAATATGAAGACCCATGCCAAATATTTTTAGTTTCCTGAGGAGGAATTGGTTTTGCCGTGCCCTCCTCAAGACTGTCTTGGTGTGCTTGGACCATGTTAGTTTGTTGGTGATGTGGACACCAAGGAACTTGAAGCTCTCAACCTGCTCCACTACAGCCCCGTTGATGAGAGTGGGGGTGTGCTCGGTCCTTCTTTTCCTGTAGTCCACAATCATCTCCTTTGTCTTGATCACGTTGAGGGAGAGGTTGTTGTCCTGGCACCACACGGTCAGGTCTCTGACCCGCTCCCTATAGGCTGTCTCGTCATTGTCGGTGATCAGGTCTACCACTGTTATGTCATTTGCAAACTTAATGATGGTGTTGGAGTTGTGCCTGGCCGTGCAGTCATGAGTGAACAGGGAGTACAGGAGGGGGCTGAGCACGCACCCCTGAGGGGCCCCTGTATTGAGGATCAGGGTGGCGGATGTTGTTACCTACCCTTACCACCTGGGGACGGCCCGTCAGGAAGTCTAGGATCCAGTTGCGGAGGGAGGTGTTTAGTCCCTGGGTCCTTAGCCTAGTGATGAGCTTTGAGGGCACTATGGTATTGAACGCTGAGCTGTAGTCAATGAATAGCATTCTCACATAGGTGTTCTTTTTGTTCAGGTGGGAAAGGGCAGTGTGGAGTGCAATAGAGATTGCATCATCTGTGGATCTGTTAGGGTGGTGTGCAAATTGGAGTGGGTCTAGGGTTTCTGGGATAAAGGTGTTGATATGAGCCATGACAAGCCTTTCAAAGCACTTCAGGGCTACAGACATGAGTGCTACGGGTCGGTATTCATTTAGGCAGGTTACCTTAGTTCCTGTTCCCAAGAACACTATGGTGGTCTGCTTGAAACATGTTGGTATTACAGACTCAGACAGGTAGAGTTTGAAAATGTCATTGAATACACTTGCCAGTTGGTCAGCGCATGCTCGGAGTACATGTCCTGGAAATCCGTCTGACCCTGCGGACTTGTGAATGTTGACCTGTTTAAAGGTCTTACTCACATCGGCTGCGGAGAGCATGATCACACAGTCGCCCGGAACAGCTAATGCTCTCATGCATGTTTCAGTGTTACTTGCCTCGAATTGAGCATAGAAGTAATTTTGCTCGTTTGGTAGGCTCACATCACTGGGCAGCTCTCAGCTGTGCTCCCCTTTCCGACGAACGTCAGAGCCGGTGTAGTACGATTCGATCGTAGTCCTGTATTGATGCTTTGCCTGTTTGATGGTTCGTCGGAGGGCATAGCGGGATTTCTTATAAATTCCCAGGTTAGAGTTCCACTCCTTGAAAGCGGCAATTCTACCCTTTAGCTCAGTGCGGATGTTGCCTGTAATCCATGGCTTCTGGTTGGGGTATGTACGTACAGTCACTGTGGGGACGACGTCATCGATGCACTTATTGATGAAGCCAGTGACTGATGTGGTGTACTCCTCAATGCTATCAGAGGAATCCCGGAACATATTCAAGTCTGTTCTAGCAAAATAGTCCTGTAGTTTAGCATCTGCTTCATCTGACCACTTTTTTATTGACTGAGTGACTGGTGCTTCCTGCTTTAATTTTAGCTTGTAAGTAGGAATCAGGAGGATGGAATTATGGTCAGATTTGCCAAATGGAGGGTGAGGGAGGACATTGTACCCGTATATGTGTGTGGAGTAAAGCTGGTCTAGAGTTTTTATCCCTCTGGATGCACATTTAACATGCTGGTAGAAATTTGGTAAAACGGATTTAAGTTTCCCTGCATTAAAGTCCACTAGAAGCGCCGCCTCTGGATGAGCGTTTTCCTGTTTGCTTATGGAAGTATTGTCACGGAGATCTACGTCACCGGCCTTCTAGGCGTCACTGAACTGGATCATTACCACCAACCCCGGACTGTCTCGTCTCATTACGCACACCTGGTTCCCATTCCCCCTGATTAGTATGTGTATATATATGTGCCCTCTGTTCACCATTGTCCTTGTTGATTATTGTTCCATGTCCGTTGGTCTTGTGAGTACCTGTGCTCTGTTGTATCGCCTAATGTGTTACTGTGTTAGTGTGCACTTATTACGGGTCTGGTCCCGTGTATGTTATTACGGGTCTCGTTCCATGTGTTGTTATTACGGGTCTCGTTCCATGTGTTGTTATTACGGGTCTCGTTCCATGTGTTGTTATTACGGGTCTCGTTCCATGTGTTGTTATTACGGGTCTCGTTCCATGTGTTGTTATTACGGGTCTCGTTCCATGTGTTGTTATTACGGGTCTCGTCCCGTGTCTTGTTATTACGGGTCTCGTCCCGTGTGTTGTTATTACGGGTCTCGTCCCGTGTATTGTTATTACGGGTCTCGTCCCGTGTCTTGTTATTACGGGTCTCGTCCTGTGTGTTGTTATTACGGGTCTCGTCCCGTGTGTTGTTATTACGGGTCTCGTTCCATGTGTTGTTATTACGGGTCTCGTCCCGTGTATTGTTATTACGGGTCTCGTCCCGTGTCTTGTTATTACGGGTCTCGTCCTGTGTGTTGTTATTACGGGTCTCGTCCCGTGTATTGTTATTACGGGTCTCGTCCCGTGTCTTGTTATTACGGGTCTCGTCCTGTGTGTTGTTATTACGGGTCTCGTCCCGTGTCTTGTTATTACGGGTCTCGTCCCGTGTGTTGTTATTACGGGTCTCGTTCCATGTATTTATTAGAGGTTTACACCTCACTCTTTGTTGGGATTACAGCCCTGTGTTATATATATATACGTGTTTGTTTTGGGCTTCGTCCCCGTCATGTTCATGACGTAGGCTATATTGGGTAAAGAAATGAAAAAATATATATATTTTCGTATTCCTGCGCCTGGCTCCTATCATTATACAACGTGACGGGTATACGGCTCATTGAGTGTGGTTTTAGTACCAGCATCGGTCTGTGGTGTTATGTAGACAGCTATGAAAAATACAGATGAAAACTCTCTAGGTAGACAGCTTATCATGAGATACTCTACCTCAGGTGAGCAAAACCTCGAGACATCCTTAGATATACATAGACCTCCACCCCTTGTCTTTACCAGAGGCTGCTGTTGTATTGTGCCGATACAGTGTAAAAAACCTACCAGCTGTATGTTGTTCATGTCGTCGTTCAGCCTTGACTGAAACATAAGATGTTGCAGTTTTTAATGTCCCGTTAGTAGTTTAATCTTGCTCGTAGGTCATTGATTTTATTTTCCAATGATTGCACGTTGGCCAATAGAACGGATGTCAGTGGGGGTTTACTCGCTCGCCTTTGAATTCTCCGAAGGCAGTCCGACCTCTCTGTCTTCTCTTGACACAAATGACAGGGATTTGGGCCTGTTCCCAGGAAAGCAGTATGTCCTTCACGTCTGACTCGTTGGACTCGTTAAAGGAAACAGCTTCTACCAGTCTGTGGTGAGTAATCGCTGTTCTGATGTCCAGAAGTTATTTTCAGTCATAAATGATGGCAGCAGCAATATTATGTACAAAATAAGTTAAAAAAAAACACTTTCTACTTCCTGTTACCTCTGAACATCATTGACCAATCGTGTCTGCAGGAGCAGGTCTCTCTTGGGAAGCAGGTGATCACAGATGAGGTTCTGATTGGCTCTCACAGCCACCCCGTTACACACACACAGAGAACACAGGACGTCCAGGATCTAGACAGAGATAGAGGGAGGGAGGGAGGGGGAGAGACAAACAATGGGATTGAGAAAGAATGGATAAAAGGGAGGCACTGGCAGTCTTCAGGATGACCCGTTTGGGGTTATTGTGCGGAAGTGTGTGTGTGTGTGTGTGTGTGTGTGTGTGTGTGTGTGTGTGTGTGTGTGTGTGTGTGTGTGTGTGTGTGGAAGTGTGTGGGGTTATTGTGTGGAAGTGTGTGTGTGTGTGTGTGTGTGTGTGTGTGTGTGTGTGTGTGTGTGTGTGTGTGTGTGTGTGTGTGTGTGTGGAAGTGTGTGTGTGTGTGTGTGTGTGTGTGTGTGTGTGTGTGTGTGTGTGTGTGTGGAAGTGTGTGGGGTTATTGTGTGGAAGTGTGTGTGTGGAAGTGTGTGGGGTTATTGTGTGGAAGTGTGTGTGTGTGTGTGTGTGTGTGTGTGTGTGTGTGTGTGTGTGTGTGTGTGTGTGTGTGTGTGTGTGTGGAAGCGATCGTGTGTGGAAGAACACCCGATGAATATGAGTGCGGTCAAGGTGAACTGAGAGGAATTGGTTAAAACCCTGGGCCTGTTTATAGGACATCAACACAACAAAAGGTGGACATCACATACTGAAACTTTTTAGGGGTCATTCCTCTATACCTCTCCTGTTCTCTACAGTGATCTTCAGATAACCAAGCAAGGTTAGAGATCAATGACAAAGCATCTGGAATTGACTATTTGTTACTAAAGTTATCAGGGTTTGAACATTCCTCTGACTTGTGTTAACATCCTCCCTTGTCTGACAATGTGCACATCTTTTGAACAGAGTCCTATGGGCTGTGGTATGCGCTGCCTCAACACTTCATCATGACATCACTGTACCAGAGGGTAGACAGAATAGGGTGTTAGGAACCGGTCACACTTTTATTCATGTGATGAAGCTTCATCTCTTCTCTGTCTCTCTCTTTCTCTCTGTCTCTCTCTGTCTCTCTCTGTGTCTCTCTGTCTCTCTCTGTCTCTCGGTCTCTTTCTCTCTGTCTCTCTCCCTGTCTCTGTCTCTGTCTCTCTGTCTCTCTCCCTGGCTCTCGGTCTCTGTCTCTCTGTCTCTCGGTCGCTGTCTCTCTGTCTCTCTCTGTCTCTCTCCCTGGCTCTCTGGCTCTCTCTGTCTTTCTCTGGCTCTGTCTTTCTCTGTCTCTCTCTGTCTCTCTTGTCTCTCTGTCTCTCTCTGTCTCTCTCCCTGGCTCTCTGGCTCTCTCTGTTTTTCTCTGTCTCTCTCTGTCTCTCGGTCTCTGTCTCTCTTGTCTCTCTGTCTCTCTCTTCTGTCTCTCGGTCTCTGTCTCTTTCTCTCTGTCTCTCTCCCTGGCTCTCTGGCTCTGTCTCTCTCTGTCTTTCTCTGTCTCTCTCTGTCTCTGTCTCTGTTGTCTCTCTGGCTCTCTCTGTCTTTCTCTGTCTCTCTCTGTCTCTCGGTCTCTGTCTCTATGTCTCTCTCTGTCTCTGTCTATCTTGTCTCTCTGTGTCTCTCTCTCTCTCAGTCTCTGTCTCTCTCTGTCTCTCTCTCTGTCTCTCTCCCTGGCTCTCTGTCTCTTTCTCTCTGTCTCTCTCCCTGGCTCTCTGGCGCTGTCTCTCTCTGTCTCTCGGTCTCTCTGTATCTCTCTCTGTCTCTGTTCTATAAGTGTGTCACACCACTGAAACACTCTTCACACATAAACACAGAAGGTGATAATCCTGTGGTTTGTTCTGTGTAACAATAACACATGCCGCTAAGCAACAAACAGACACTTCATTACCTCCCTGGGTGGGTAAGCAATGCTATGCCAATAACCCTTAGAGGGGCATGCATGCCCTTTGTCTTTATTGGTTGTTAAAAGCCTATAGGATTCCATGGCATGGATCAACAGCTGGTGTTTACGAGACTGGGTTTCCAACCCATACACTGTAGGCTCTGGTGAAAAGTAGTGTATTACATAGGGAATGAGATGCCATTCAGGATGCAAACTGGCCCTGCGTGTGCTCCTGCATGCCCAGCTAACCCAATTAACCCAGCAGGGCTCGGTGACAAGTTTAACACTGCATGTAAAACACGTAGCAGGAATGTTAAAACTATGTGATATGCAGCCCGAGGCTATTGTTAAAATCACGCTGCCACGCTGACAGCTGTGACAGCCACATATTTACATACATGTTTACTCTCTCCTCGGAATAAAGAAGTTAAAGGCCAAAGCACTGCTCATACTGAATATATATGCCTCTGAGTTTAGAACGTTTAGAACGTGTTTAGAACATTTAGAATGTGTTTAGAATATTTAGAATGTGTTTAGAATGTGTTTAGAACATTTATACATGTGTTTAGAATGTGTTTAGAACATTTAGAATGTGTTTAGAATATTTAGAATGTGTTTAGAATGTGTTTAGAACATTTAGAATGTGTTTAGAACATTTAGAATGTGTTTAGAATATTTAGAATGTGTTTAGAATGTGTTTAGAATATTAGAATGTGTTTAGAACATTTAGAATGAGTTTAGAACATTTAGAACGTGTTTAGAACATTTAGAATGAGTTTAGAACATTTAGAATGTGTTTAGAACATTTAGAATGTGTTTAGAACATTTAGAATGTGTTTAGAACATTTAGAATGTGTTTAGAATATTTAGAATGTGTTTAGAATGTGTTTAGAATATTAGAATGTGTTTAGAACATTTAGAATGAGTTTAGAACATTTAGAACGTGTTTAGAACGTTTAGAATGTATTTAGAATGTTTAGAATGAGTTTAGAACATTAGAATGTGTTTAGAACGTTTAGAATGTGTTTAGAACATTTAGAATGTGTTTAGAACTTTTAGAATGTGTTTAGAACATTTAGAATGTGTTTCGAACATTTAGAATGAGTTTAGAACATTTAGAATGAGTTTAGAACATTTAGAATGTGTTTATAACATTTAGAATGAGTTTAGAACATTTAGAATGAGTTTAGAACATTTAGAATGTTGTTCTAACATTTAGAATGAGTTTAGAACATTTAGAATGTGTTTAGAACATTTAGAATGTGTTTAGAATGTGTTTAAAATGAGTTTAGAACATTTAGAATGTGTTTAGAACATTTAGAATGTGTTTAGAATGTGTTTAAAATGAGTTTAGAACTTTTAGAATGTGTTCAAAATGAGTTTAGAACTTGTAGAATGTGTTTAAAATGAGTTTAGAACTTTTAGAATGTGTTTAGAACATTTAGAATGTGTTTAGAACATTTAGAATGTGTTTCGAACATTTAGAATGAGTTTAGAACATTTAGAATGAGTTTAGAACATTTAGAATGTGTTTATAACATTTAGAATGAGTTTAGAACATTTAGAATGAGTTTAGAACATTTAGAATGTTGTTCTAACATTTAGAATGAGTTTAGAACATTTAGAATGTGTTTAGAACATTTAGAATGTGTTTAGAATGTGTTTAAAATGAGTTTAGAACATTTAGAATGTGTTTAGAACATTTAGAATGTGTTTAGAATGTGTTTAAAATGAGTTTAGAACTTTTAGAATGTGTTCAAAATGAGTTTAGAACTTGTAGAATGTGTTTAAAATGAGTTTAGAACTTTTAGAATGTGTTTAGAACATTTAGAATGTGTTTAGAACATTTAGAATGTGTTTAGAACATTTAGAATGTGTTTAGAACTTTTAGAATGTGTTTAGAATGTGTTTAGAACATTTAGAATGTGTTTAGAACATTTAGAATGTGTTTAGAACATGTAGAATGTGTTTATAACTTTTAGAATGTGTTTAGAACTTTTAGAATGTGTTTAGAACATTTAGAATGTGTTTAGAACATTTAGAATGTGTTTAGAACATTTAGAATGTGTTTTGGACATTTAGAATGTGTTTAGAATGTGTTTAGAACATTTAGAATGTGTTTAGAACTTTTAGAATGTGTTTAGAACATTTAGAATGTGTTTAGAACATTTAGAATGTGTTTAGAACTTTTAGAATGTGTTTAGAACATTTAGAATGTGTTTAGAACATTTAGAATGTGTTTAGAACTTTTAGAATGTGTTTAGAATGTGTTTAGAACATTTAGAATGTGTTTAGAACTTTTAGAATGTGTTTAGAACATTTAGAATGTGTTTAGAACTTTTAGAATGTGTTTAGAACTTTTAGAATGTGTTTAGAATGTGTTTAGAATGTGTTTAGAACATTTAGAATGTGTTTAGAACTTTTAGAATGTGTTTAGAACATTTAGAATGTGTTTATAACATTTAGAATGTGTTTATAACTTTTAGAATGTGTTTAGAATGTGTTCAAAATGAGTTTAGAACGTTTAGAATGAGTTTATTAGAAAACCAGTAATGTGTTGTTTTGCTGACCTTGTGGTTGCGTCCGTGTTTGTAGAGCAGGGAGATGATGGACTTGATGTGTCCTCTCTGGATGATGTTCAGAGCTTCAGGAGACTCTATCAGGATGCAGTGGAGAACCTCCAGGATACCTAGAGTAGAGTAGAATACAATTGAATCAGGAGACTTTCAGGATATAGTGAAGAACCTGCAGGATACCTGAGTGGAACATTTTTGTTTATTACAACACACTATTGGGACTGGGACATTAGAGTATACAACAGGCTATGACTCCTTGATTACAGCACTATAACTGCTTACAGTACAGGTCATGCCTCAGGTTAACTTACACTAGATGCATGCAGCCCCAAATTAGCTCGCAATAAAGGCATTTGGCAACATGAACAAACAATTCCATACCCAATATGTTAATGTTAACTCTATGAAATCCAGTATACCTGATGAGGACTCCAGTCTCTCCAGCTTGCTGACCAGCCAGTCCAGGTTCCTGGAGAACTGGGTGCAGTTGTTTCTGTTCCCTTTGATCAGAGAGGCTGAAGAGAGAGAAGAAGAATTAGATGTGTCAGAGGAAGGACACAGAGGGATAAGGGGTAGTTTTGAAGAAGGGTGTGGAGGAGGGGTATGTGGGGGATAGATGACGGAGAGAGTGAGGAGGGGTATGTGGGGGAGAGAGGAGGAAGAGGGAGAGGAGTGGAATGTGGGGTAGAGAGGAGGAAGAGGGAGAGGAGGGGTATGTGGGGTAGAGAAGAGGAAGAGGGAGAGGAGGGGTATGTGGGGGATAGATGAAGGAGAGGGTGAGGATGGGTATGTGGGGGAGAGAGGAGGAAGAGGGAGAGGAGCGGTGTGTGGGGGAGAGAGGAGGAAGAGGGAGAGGAGGGGTATGTGGGGGAGAGAGGAGGAAGAGGGAGAGGAGGGGTACGTGGGGGAGAGAGGAAGGAGAGTGTGAGGTCAAGGGGAGAACAGGGTACAGTTGCTCATGTTTCCATGGATTTGAGAGGCTAGAGAAAGGTGAGGTAAAAAGAGAGGGGGGTGAGTGAGGGAAAGAGGGGTGAGGAATGACAGGGATGAAAGGGTGATGCAGACGTTGCAGAGGGGTGAGAGGGTGAAGAGAGAGAGGCCGAGTCAGACGAGAGTTTAATGTCTACATCCACATCTAAACCACTTGTCTATGTTTGACAGACTCCTTCCCCTTTTCCACATTTTGTTACAGACTTATTCAAAAATGTATTAAATAATTTTTTTCCTCATCAATTTACACACAATACCCCATAACAACAAAGCAAAAGCTGGATTTTAGACATTTTTGCAAATGTATTAAACATAAAAAACATACATACGTTGTTTACATAAGGATTCAGACCCTTTGGTAGGAGACTTGAAATTGAGCTCAGGTGCATCCTGTTTCCATTGATCATCCTTGAGATGTTTCTACAATTTATTTTTAATCCACTTGTGGTAAATGACATTGATTTGACATGATTTGCAAAGACACACGCCTGTCTATTTAAGGTCCCACAGTTGACAATGGATGACAGAGCAAAAACAAAACCATGAGGTCGAACAAATTGTCCGTAGAGCTCCGAGACAGGACTGTGTCGAGGCACAGATCTGGGGAAGGGTACCAAAAAGCCCTTTACTCAGTAAAAAGCACATGACAGCCCAATTGGAGTTGGCCAAATGGCACCTAAAGGACTCTCAGAACCATGAGAAACAAGATTCTCTGGTCTAATGAAACCAAGTTTGAACTCATTACAACACCCTACTACACAACACTCTACTATACAACACTCAAATATACAACACTATACAACACTATACAGCACTATACTATAAAATATTATACAACACTCTACTACACAACACTATACAACACTTGAATATACAACACTATACTGTACCACACTATACAACACTATACTATAAAATACTATACAACACTCTACTACACAACACTCTACTATACAACACCATACTATGCAACACTCTAATATACAACACTCGAATATACACCACTATACAACACTATACAACACTATACAACACTATACAACCCTATACAACACTATACTATGCAACACTATACAACACTATACAACACTATACAACACTATACAACACCATACAACACTATACAACACCATACAACACTATACAACACTATACAACACTCGAATATACAACACTCGAATATACAACACTATACAACACTATACAACACTATACAACACTATACAACACTATACAACACCATACAACACTATACAACACTATACAACACTATACAACACTATACAACACCATACTATACAACACTATACAACACTATACAACACTATACAACACTATACAACACTATACTATGCAACACTATACAACACTATACAACACTATACAACACTATACAACACTATACAACACTATGCAACACTATACAACACTATACAACACTATACAACACTATACAACACTATGCAACACTATACAACACTATACAACACCATACAACACTATACAACACTATACAACACTATACTATGCAACACTATAATATACAACACTCGAATATACAACACTATACAACACTATACTACACTATACAACACTATACAACACTATACAACACTCGAATATACAACACTATACAACACTATACTATGCAACACTATACAACACTATACAACACTATACAACACTATACAACACTATACAACACTATGCAACACTATACAACACTATACAACACTATACAACACTATACAACACCATACTATACAACACTCTAATATACAACACTCGAATATACAACACTATACTACACAACACTATACAACACTATACAACACTATACAACACTATACAACACTATACTATGCAACACTATACAACACTATACAACACTATACAACACTATACTATGCAACACTCTAATATACAACACTCGAATATACAACACTATACTACACTATACTACACTATACAACACTATACAACACTATACAACACTATACAACACTCTACTACACTATACAACACTATACAACACTATACAACACTATACAACACTATACAACACTATACAACACTATACAACACTATACAACACCATACTATGCAACACTCTACTACACAACACTCTACTACACAACACTCTACTATACAACACTATACAACACTATACAACACTATACAACACTATACAACACCATACTATGCAACACTCGAATATACAACACTCTACTACACAACACTCTACTATACAACACTATACAACACTATACTATAAAATATTATACAACACTCTACTACACAACACTATACAACACTTGAATATACAACACTATACTGTACCACACTATACAACACTATACTATAAAATACTATGCAACACTCTACTACACAACACTCTACTAACACTATACAACATTCTAAAACACTCCCCTCTCTCTCTATCCCCTCTCTCCCTCTCTCTATCCCCTCTTTCTCTCAGCAGACTGCACTGACATGTTTCAAGATGACCCGTTGTTGGTTATTGTGTGGACGTGTGTGTGAGTGGAAGAACACCTGATGAATATGAGTGAACTGAGAGGAACTCGTTAAAACCACGGTACTGTTTCGAGAACATCAACGAAACAAAAGGTGGACAACACACACTGAAACTTCTTAGGGGTCATTCGTATATATGCCTATGGGCTGTGGTAAAGACTAGTGCACTACATAGGGAATAGGGTGCTATTTGGGAAGCATCCGGTACCTCAACACTTCATCATGACATCACTGTACCAGAGGGCAGACAGGATAAGGTGTTAAGAACCAGTTACACTTTTATTCATGTGATGAAGCTTCATCTCTTCTCTTTCTCTCTCTTTCTCTCTGTCTCTCTCTGTCTGTCCGTCTATTTCTCACTATCTCTTTCTCTTTCATCTCTCTCCTCTATTTCTCTCTTTCTCTCTGTCTCTCTCTGTCTCTCTTTCCCCTCTCGTTTATTTCTCACTATCTCTTTCTCTTTCTTCTCTCTTCTCTATTTCTCTCTCTCCTCTGTGACTAATAACTGCTATGTCAGTCCTGTCAACAGATCTTCTCTCCAAATGGGGCTCAGGGAGGTGTATGTGTGTGTGTGTTCCTGTGTGTTCCTGTGTGTGTGTGTGTTCCTGTGTGTATGTGTGTTCCTATGTGTATGTATGTATGTATGTATGTGTGTGTGTGTGTGTGTGTGTGTGTGTGTGTGTGTGTGTGTGTGTGTGTTTGAGTGTGTGTATGTGTGTGTGTGAGTGTGTGTGCGTGTGTTCCTGTGTGTATGTGAGTGTGTGTGTGTGTGTTCCTGTGTGTACGTGAGTGTGTGTATGTGTGTGAGTGAGTGTGTGCATCCACCACCCTAAGGTTTCATCTCTCTCACCCAGTAGTTGGTAGAGGAGGTTGAGGATGCTCTTCCATGCCGCCCCAGCCTCTTCCCCAGCATGCTCTCCAAAGTGAGCAGCGCTGTTGTACAGGTTGAGCCGGTCGATGCACATCACCAGCAGGGTCAGCATGCCCTGAAACACACACACACAACACACCGGGGTGGTCATACAAGTTCTGCATCCCCAACAGAACCCTATTCACTAAGTAGTGCACTATATTTAACCAGAGCTTTATGGACCCTGGTTAGAAGTAGTGCACAATATAGTTATTAGGGTGCTATAATGAGTCCATCACAGTGGTGTTCCTTGAACTTCCAACATGAAAAGAGATGCATTTGCACATGCAGTAGAGTCTCTTGCAGGTTGGAGAATATAACAAGACAAAAGAAAGAGGCCTCTGCTTGCTAATTGCCTCTGTATTTTGAAATGCTTAACGTTTCAGGAACCTGTAAAAAAAATACAAATACACTACTACACTGAAAAAAGTTACAACTTGGCAAGTCAGCGTTGGACAGGTACAACGCCTACGAAGCAGTCAAACATGATCCTTTATAACCCTGATTAAACCTGAGGTCCCGGAGCCCTGGGAGCTCACCTCCTCTTTGAAGAGGTCCTGTCGTTTGATGAGAGATCTCAGCAGAGTCTGTTTCTCCTCATGTTCCAGCTCTGAGTCGGGCTGTTTGAAATACTCAATCAGATCATCCAGCGTCTGCAACACCTCGTCAAAGTTAGGCAGAGACACCGCCACGTTCTTATCCCTTCCAATACTGTCCAGACCCCTAGCGGAGAGGGGGGGAGGGAGGGAGGAGAGGTGGAGAGAGGATGAGAGACAGGTGGAGGGGGTGAGAGAGTGGGAATGGAGGTGGAGGGAGGTGAGAAAGAGGGTGTGGGGAGAGAGAGGGGGAGAGAGTTGGGGGGGACGGGGAGAGAGATAGGTGGAGAGCGAGGGGAGGTAGAGAGAGGGGGAGAGATTTGGGGGGACGGGGAGAGAGATAGGTGGAGAGCGAGGGGAGGTAGAGAGAGGGGGAGAGAGTTTGGAGGGACGGGGAGAGAGATAGGTGGAGAGCGAGGGGAGGTAGAGAGAGGGGGAGAGAGTTGGGGGGACGGGGAGAGAGATAGGTGGAGAGCGAGGGAGGTAGAGAGAGGGGCGGGGAGAGGGAGAGGGGCAGGGAGGGAGATGGGAAAGAGGAAGAGAGAGGGGCGGGGAGAGGGAGAGGGGCAGGGAGGGAGATGGGAAAGAGGAAGAGAGAGGGGTGGGGAGAGGGAGAGGGGCAGGGAGGGAGATGGGAAAGAGGAAGAGAGAGGGGTGGGGAGAGGGGCAGGGAGGGAGATGGGAAAGAGGAAGCGAGAGAGAGATAGATAGAGTGGGAAAAAGTGAGCGACATAAAGTCAATTGACTGCACTGATAATCCGCTACATTAATCACTTTTCCACAATTGTCTCAAATTACATCACGCAAGTTCTAAAGCAGACAATCACCGATATCGGTCACTAGACGTGAACCCACATGCAGGCTAGTTTGATGTGCCTGATCACACAAAAGCAGGAAAATTGCAACTGCGATTGGATCCCTCTTGTGTCAGTTCATTTGAATCATCTTGGTATTCAGTAGAAATCAAGATAAGAACCAGCGATGTATGATCCTGCTTTAAAAGGAGATTTCGAGATTTTGGCAATGAGGTCCTTTATCTACCTCCCCCAGAGTCAAATGAACTCATGAATACCATTTTTATGTCTCTGTGTCCAGTATAAAGGAAGTTAGAGGTAGTTTTAGCATGCTAGTAGATACCCATAGACATCCAGGCAGTGCACTACCTCTAACTTCCTTCATACTGGACACAGAGACACAAACATGGTACACCACGAGTTCATCTGACTCTGGGGAGGTAGAAAAACAAAATGACCAAACTCTCACAGTATCCATTTTTCTAAGCCCAAATTAGCCTCATCCAAAATGAGCACCTCTGTGTTCTGTATTTTCTGGGATAGATGATGGTTAAACTGTCATGGTTACCAACGCAGCAGAACCACGTGTTCGATGAAGGCCTCGAGCAGGAACGTACAACATAATACACCTTAACCAACTCACAGTACAACATAATACACATTAACCGACACACAGTAAGTAAACCATAATACACATTAACCAACTCACAGTACCACATAATACACATTAACCAACTCACAGTACCACATAATACACATTAACCAACTCACAGTACAACATAATACACATTAACCGACACACAGTAAGTACCACATAATACACATTAACCAACTCACAGTACCACATAATACACATTAACCAACTCACAGTACCACATAATACACATTAACCAACTCACAGTACAACATAATACACATTAACCGACACACAGTAAGTACCACATAATACACATTAACCAACTCACAGTACCACATAATACACATTAACCAACTCACAGTACCACATAATACACATTAACCAACTCACAGTACAACATAATACACATTAACCAACTCACAGTACCACATAATACACATTAACCAACTCACAGTACAACATAATACACATTAACCGACACACAGTAAGTAAACCATAATACACATTAACCGACACACAGTACAACATAATACACATTAACCAACTCACAGTACCACATAATACACATTAACCAACTCACAGTACCACGTAATACACATTAACCAATGCACAGTACAACATAATACACATTAACCAACTCACAGTACCACATAATACACATTAACCAACTCACAGTACCACGTAATACACATTAACCAACTCACAGTACAACATAATACACATTAACCGACACACAGTACAACATAATACACATTAACCAACGCACAGTACAACATAATACACCTTAACCAACTCACAGTACAACATAATACACATTAACCGACACACAGTACAACATAATACACATTAACCGACACACTGTACAACATAATACACATTAACTAACGCACAGTACAAGATAGTACACATTAACTGACACACAGTAAGTACCACATAGTACACATTAACCAACACAAAGTACTACATAGTACACATTAACCAACACACAGTACTACATAGTACAAATTAACCGACACACAGTAAGTAAACCATAATACACATTAACTGACACACAGTACCACAATGCATAGTAACTAGAAAACAAGGCCATTCTCCTCATTCAACCTGTCCATGTTGGACATACAGGTGAGCCCTCTAGACATATAGGTGAGCCCTCTAAACATACAGGTGAGCCCTCTAGACATACAGGTGAGCCCTCTAGACATACAGGTGAGCCCTCTAGACATACAGGTGAACCCTCTAGACATACAGGTGAGCCCTCTAGACATACAGGTGAGCACTCTAAACATACAGGAGGGCCCTCTAGACATACAGGAGGGCCCTCTAGACATACAGGTGAGCCCTCTAGACATACAGGTGAGCCCTCTAGACATACAGGTGAGCCCTCTAGACATACAGGTGAGCCCTCTAGACATACAGGTGAGCCCTATAGACATACAGGTGAGCCCTACGTACTTGATGAAGTGGCTGAAGAGGACTGTGGTGTTCCTGATGATGCGTACAGCCCGTGCCTCCTCGTGTTGACAACGCTGAAGGGTCAGACCGTCATCCATGTGACCCTCAGCATGCAGACAGGCCTGGAGCAGAGACAAACACAACTCATACATTACCATAACATACAAAACTCAGACATTACCCTAACATACACAACTCAGACATTATCCTAACATACAAAACTCAGACATTATCCTAACATACACAACTCAGACATTATCCTAACATGCACAACTCAGACATTACCCTAACATACACAACTCAGACATTATCCTAACATACACAACTTAGACATTATCCTAACATACACAACTCAGACATTACCCTAATATACACAACTCAGACATTACCCTAACATACACAACTCAGACATGACCCTAACATACACAACTCAGACATTATCCTAACATACACAACTCTGGGTTTAAGCAGTATACACAGTACAACAAAACAGAGACATCCTGTACACTGCCAAGCCTCCAGAAATGAATCAACCCTGCCTCTGCCAACCCCTGGATGTGGACAATTACATCTGATAAACAATAAATACAGCATTCAATTACATCTGATAAACACTAAATACAGCATTCAATTACATCTGATAAACACTAAATACAGCATTCAATTACATCTGATAAACAATAAATACAGCATTCAATTACATCTGATAAACATTAAATACAGCATTCAATTACATCTGATAAACACTAAATACAGCATTCAATTACATCTGATAAACAATAAATACAGCATTCAATTACATCTGATAAACATTAAATACAGCATTCAATTACATCTGATAAACACTAAATACAGCATTCAATTACATCTGATAAACAATAAATACAGCATTCAATTACATCTGATAAACAATAAATACAGCATTCAATTACATCTGATAAACACTAAATACAGCATTCAATTACATCTGATAAACAATAAATACAGCATTCAACTACATCTGATAAACAATAAATACAGCATTCAATTACATCTGATAAACATTAAATACAGCATTCAATTACATCTGATAAACATTAAATACAGCATTCAATTACATCTGATAAACAATAAATACAGCATTCAATTACATCTGATAAACACTAAATACAGCATTCAATTACATCTGATAAACAATAAATACAGCATTCAATTACATCTGATAAACATTAAATACAGCATTCAATTACATCTGATAAACACTAAATACAGCATTCAATTACATCTGATAAACAATAAATACAGCATTCAATTACATCTGATAAACAATAAATACAGCATTCAATTACATCTGATAAACAATAAATACAGCATTCCATTTAACTACAGGGTAGCAGGTGCACGTTGACAGAGAATCAAAAAATGTGTCCCTTGTCATTTATTGTCACTAGTATCAGTATCACCTCTGGCATTAGCCGATGTAAAGTATGATATCACACCCAATCAAGCAAGGTGTAAGAGTAGCTGCCTGGGCTGTGAGTTCTCCCTCCCCCCAGGATAGGTCAGGACACATGAGGAACTCATTTAGAAGTGATAATGAGAGAAGGATGGTGACAGTTAGTGACAGTTAGCTTTTCTGAGAGAGTGGGGATCAACTCCTGGCTCCTCCATCTCTCACAGTACTCCTTCCCTCCCCCCTCTTTCTCTCTCCCTTCTTCCTCTTTCCCTCACTATTCCAATCTTTCTCCCTTTCTCCTCGTCATCACTCTCTCTCTCTCTCTCTCCCTCATCCCCTATCTGTAGACTAGACTATACCCTCTCTCCCTCCGTACCTATTAGAGGTTGACCGATTAATCGGAATGGTCGATTAATTAGGGCCGATTTCAAGTTTTCATAACAATCGGAAATAGGTATTTTTGGGCGCCAATTTTGCCAATTTTGCCAATTTTTTTTATTAGATTTTTTACACCTTTATTTAATCTTTATTTAACGAGGCAAGTCAGTTAAGAACACATTCTTATTTACAATGACGGCCAAGATACGGTGGGTTAACTGCCTCGTTCAGGGGCAGAACGACAGATTTTTACCTTGTCAGCTCGGGGGATCCAATCTTGCAACCGTACAGTTAACTAGTCCAACACTCTAACCACCTGCCTCTCTCTCGTTGCACTCCACGAGGAGCCTGCCTGTTACGCGAATGCAGTAAGCCAAGGTAAGTTGCTAGCTAGCATTAAACTTATTTTATAAAAAACAATCAATCAACGACTGTCGTTGCTCCAATGTGTACTTAACCATAAACATCAATGCCTTTCTTAAAATCAATACACAAGTATATATTTTTAAACCTGCATATTTAGCTAAAAGAAATCCAGGTTAGCAGGCAATATTAACCAGGTGAAATTGTGTCACTTCTCTTGCGTTCATTGCACGCAGAGTCAGGGTATATGCAACAGTTTGGGCCACCTGGCTCTTTGCGAACTAATTTTCCTGAATTTTACATAATTAAAGGTTGTGCAACGTAGCAGGAATATTTAGACTCATGGATGCAGCCCGTTAGATAAAATACAGAACGGAATAAACGTTTTGTTTTCGGAGGTGATAGTTTCCGGATTTGACCTAAAGGCTCGTATTTCTGTGTGTTTATTATAGTTAAGTCTATGATTTGATATTTGATAGAGCAGTCTGACTGAGGGGTGGTAGGCAGCAGCAGGCTCGTAATAGTCAAAGGTATATGATTGAGAGAGAAATAGTCGACGCGTTACAATTCCTGTAATAACTTGTGGCTGAACTTGAAAGTGGTTCCTTCTCCTTATTTTACCGTTCATGTCTTCCATAGAGAATGTCTTGATCTACTTCAGGCTTAAACCACCTCTGTTCATGTCTTCCATAGAGAATGTCTTGATCTACTTCAGGCTTAAACCACCTCTGTTCATGTCTTCCATAGTGAATGTCTTGATCTACTTCAGATAAGGTCTGTGTTTCGTGCTTAAACCACCTCTGTTCATGTCTTCCATACAGAATGTCTTGATCTACTTCAGATAAGGTCTGTGTTTCGTGTTTAAACCACCTCTGTTCATGTCTTCCATAGTGAATGTCTTGATCTACTTCAGATAAGGTCTGTGTTTCGTGCTTAAACCGCCTCTGTTCATGTCTTCCATAGAGAATGTCTTGATCTACTTCAGATAAGGTCTGTGTTTCGTTCAGGCTTAAACCGCCTCTGTTCATGTCTTCCATAGAGAATGTCTTGATCTACTTCAGATAAGGTCTGTGTTTCGTTCAGGCTTAAACCACCTCTGTTCATGTCTTCCATAGAGAATGTCTTGATCTACTTCAGATAAGGTCTGTGTTTGGTTCAGGCTTAAACCGTCTCTGCATTTTGATACTCGTGTAAATCTCACTAGGATACTAGGTAACGTTTGTCAACATATTTTCATAAATCCACTCTACAATTGTTTTAATCTTCGCTTATGTTTAGCCAATATTGATCAGAGTTACCTTGTCCTATGGATATCTACACAGTTATAACATTGGCAAGGTGGTGTAAGCCTACATGAAACAGACCTTATTTTAAGTGAATCTAAAAAATATCTTATGGAATAAATGAATGAAGGAACCGCTTTTCAGATGTTGCTAGAAGGTATCATGGGAAATATGACTCGCACTTTGGTAGTCAATTCTTACCATGTCCATTATTAAAATAGGATTTCCTGCATATAGAAAATAGTTTTTCTTTTCAACATTCATCACAGGTAACTTAAGCTCTATTTTTATTCAAACAGTTGAGAGTATTTGTCTCCTAAGCAGACTCTTCAGTATCAAACAATGTATACGAAATGCTTCAGTCTGGTTTTAGACCCCATCATAGCACTGAGACGGCACTTGTGAAGGTGGTAAATTACATTTTAATGGCATCGGACCGAGGCTCTGCATCTGTCCTCGTGCTCCTAGACCTTAGTGCTGCTTTTGATACCATCGATCACCACATTCTTTTGGAGAGATTGGAAACCCAAATTGGTCTACACGGACAAGTTCTGGCCTGGTTTAGATCTTATCTGTCGGAAAGATATCAGTTTGTCTCTGTGAATGGTCTGTCCTCTGACAAATCAACTGTAAATTTCGGTGTTCCTCAAGGTTCCGTTTTAGGACCACTATTGTTTTCACTATATATTTTACCTCTTGGGGATGTTATTCGAAAACATAATGTTAACTTTCACTGCTATGCGGATGACACACAGCTGTACATTTCAATTAAACATGGTGAAGCCCCAAAATTGCCCTTGCTAGAAGAATGTGTTTCAGACATAAGGAAGTGGATGGCTGCAAACTTTCTACTTTTAAACTCAGACAAAACAGAGATGCTTGTTCTAGGTCCCAAGAAACAAAGAGATCTTCTGTTGAATCTGACAATTAATCTTAATGGTTGTACAGTCGTCTCAAATAAAACTGTGAAGGACCTCGGCGTTACTCTGGACCCTGATCTCTCTTTTGAAGAACATATCAAGACGATTTCAAGGACAGCTTTTTTCCATCTACGTAACATTGCAAAAATCAGGAACTTTCTGTCCAAAAATGATGCAGAAAAATTAATCCATGCTTTTGTCACTTCCAGGTTAGACTACTGCAATGCTCTACTTTCCGGCTACCCGGATAAAGCACTAAATAAACTTCAGATAGTGCTAAATACGGCTGCTAGAATCCTGACTAGAACCAAAAAATTTGATCATATTACTCCAGTGCTAGCCTCTCTACACTGGCTTCCTGTCAAAGCAAGGGCTGATTTCAAGGTTTTACTGCTAACCTACAAAGCATTACATGGGCTTGCTCCTATCTATCTCTCTGATTTGGTCCTGCCGTACATACCTACACGTACGCTACGGTCACAAGACGCAGGCCTCCTAATTGTCCCTAGAATTTTTAAGCAAACAGCTGGAGGCAGGGCTTTCTCCTATAGAGCTCCATTTTTATGGAACGGTCTGCCTACCCATGTCAGAGACGCAAACTCGGTCTCAACCTTTAAGTCTCTACTGAAGACTCATCTCTTCAGTGGGTCATATGATTGAGTGTAGTCTGGCCCAGGAGTGGGAGGGTGAACGGAAAGGCTCTGGAGCAACGAACCACCCTTGCTGTCTCTGCCTGGCCGGTTCCCCTCTTTCCACTGGGATTCTCTGCCTCTAACCCTATTACAGGGGCTGAGTCACTGGCTTTACTGGGGCTCTCTCATGCCGTCCCTGGAGGAGGTGCGTCACCTGAGTGGGTTGAGTCACTGATGTGGTCATCCTGTCTGGGTTGGCGCCCCCCCCCCCCCCCCTTAAGTTGTGCCGTGGCGGAGGTCTTTGTGGGCTATACTCAGCCTTGTCTCAGGATGGTAAGTTGGTGGTTGAAGATATCCCTCTAGTGGTGTGGGGGCTGTGCTTTGGCAAAGTGGGTGGGGTTATATCCTTCCTGTTTGGCCCTGTCCGGGGGTGTCCTCGGAGTGGGCCACAGTGTCTCCTGACCCCTCCTGTCTCAGCCTCCAGTATTTATGCTGCAGTAGTTTGTGTCGGGGGGCTAGGGTCAGTTTGTTATATCTGGAGTACTTCTCCTGTCCTATTCGGTGTCCTGTGTGAATCTAAGTGTGCGTTCTCTAATTCTCTCCTTCTCTCTTTCTCTCTCGGAGGACCTGAGCCCTAGGACCATGCCCCAGGACTACCTGACATGATGACTCCTTGCTGTCCCCAGTCCACCTGACTGTGCTGCTGCTCCAGTTTCAACTATTCTGCCTTATTATTATTCGACCATGCTGGTCATTTATGAACATTTGAACATCTTGACCATGTTTTGTTATAATCTCCACCCGGCACAGCCAGAAGAGGACTGGCCATCCCACATATGCTCTCTCTAATTCTCTCTTTCTTTCTCTCTCTCGGAGGACCTGAGCCCTAGGACCATGCCCCAGGAATACCTGACATGATGACTCCTTGCTGTCCCCAGTCCACCTGACTGTGCTGCTGCTCCAGTTTCAACTATTCTGCCTTATTATTATTCGACCATGCTGGTCATTTATGAACATTTGAACATCTTGACCATGTTTTGTTATAATCTCCACCCGGCACAGCCAGAAGAGGACTGGCCACCCCACATAGCCTGGTTCCTCTCTAGGTTTCTTCCTAGGTTTTGGCCTTTCTAGGGAGTTTTTCCTAGCCACCGTGCTTCTTCACCTGCATTGCTTGCTGTTTGGGGTTTTAGGCTGGGTTTCTGTACAGCACTTTGAGATATCAGCTGATGTACGAAGGGCTATATAAAATAAATTTGATTGATTGATTGATTGATCATTGTCACTTCAGAGCTGTGTGTGTGTGGCAGAGAAAAGCAGAGCACCAGTGTGGGACTATTACATGGAATCGGCACCAGGGAAAGCAAGGTGTCTTATTTGTGATAAAGATGTAAGCATGGGGTCAGCAACGGCTAAATCAAAAAATACCACCAACCTGTGAAATCACCTTAAGAACACCCATCCAAAGGCTCATAATATGTATTATATTAAGTTAAAATAAAAGTGTTCATTGTTCATTCAGTATTGTTGCAATTGTCATTATTACAAAAGTGTATATATATATATACATGCATTTCTAAAAATCGGCCGATTAGTCGGCATCGGCTTTTTTTTTGTCCTCCAATAATCGGTATCGGTATTGGCGTTAAAAAATCATAATCGGTCAACCTCTAGTACCTATCTTTCTACCTCTTTCTCCCTCTCCCTCTCCCTCTCTCTCTCCCTCTCTCTCCCCCTCTCCCTCTCCCTCTCTCTCTCCCTCTCTCTCTCTCCCTCTCTCTCTCCCTCTCCCTCTCCCTCTCCCTCTCCCTCTCTCTCTCCCTCTCCCTCTCCCTCTCTCTCCCTCTCTCTCTCC
>NC_048572.1:8187328-8194828 GCF_013265735.2 Oncorhynchus mykiss
TGACAGTGTGACTTGGTTGTGTTGTGTTGACAGTGTGACTTGGTTGTGTTGTATTGACAGTGTGACTTGGTTGTGTTGTGTTGACAGTGTGACTTGGTTGTGTTGTATTGACAGTGTGACTTGGTTGTGTTGTGTTGACAGTGTGACTTGGTTGTGTTGTATTGACAGTGTGACTTGGTTGTGTTGTATTGACAGTGTGACTTGGTTGTGTTGTATTGATGGTGTGACTTGGTTGTGTTGTATTGACAGTGTGACTTGGTTGTGTTGTATTGACAGTGTGACTTGGTTGTATTGTATTGATGGTGTGACTTGGTTGTGTTGTGTTGACAGTGTGACTTGGTTGTATTGTATTGATGGTGTGACTTGGTTGTGTTGTATAGACAGTGTGACTTGGTTGTGTTGTATTGACAGTGTGACTTGGTTGTATTGTATTGATGGTGTGACTTGGTTGTGTTGTATTGACAGTGTGACTTGGTTGTGTTGTGTTGTGTTGACAGTGTGACTTGGTTGTGTTGTATTGACAGTGTGACTTGGTTGTGTTGTGTTGACAGTGTGACTTGGTTGTGTTGTATTGACAGTGTGACTTGGTTGTGTTGTGTTGACAGTGTGACTTGGTTGTGTTGTGTTGACAGTGTGACTTGGTTGTGTTGTATTGATGGTGTGACTTGGTTGTGTTGTATTGACAGTGTGACTTGGTTGTGTTGTATTGACAGTGTGACTTGGTTGTGTTGTATTGACAGTGTGACTTGGTTGTGTTGTATTGACAGTGTGACTTGGTTGTGTTGTATTGATGGTGTGACTTGGTTGTGTTGTATTGACGGTGTGACTTGGTTGTGTTGTATTGACAGTGTGACTTGGTTGTGTTGTGTTGACAGTGTGACTTGGTTGTGTTGTATTGACAGTGTGACTTGGTTGTGTTGTGTTGACAGTGTGACTTGGTTGTGTTGTATTGACAGTGTGACTTAGTTGTGTTGTATTGACAGTGTGACTTGGTTGTGTTGTATTGATGGTGTGACTTGGTTGTGTTGTATTGACAGTGTGACTTGGTTGTGTTGTATTGACAGTGTGACTTGGTTGTGTTGTATTGACAGTGTGACTTGGTTGTATTGTATTGATGGTGTGACTTGGTTGTGTTGTATTGACGGTGTGACTTGGTTGTGTTGTACTGACAGTGTGACTTGGTTGTGTTGTATTGACAGTGTGACTTGGTTGTGTTGTATTGACAGTGTGACTTGGTTGTGTTGTGTTGACAGTGTGACTTGGTTGTGTTGTATTGACAGTGTGACTTGGTTGTGTTGTATTGATGGTGTGACTTGGTTGTGTTGTATTGACAGTGTGACTTGGTTGTGTTGTATTGATGGTGTGACTTGGTTGTGTTGTATTGACAGTGTGACTTGGTTGTGTTGTATTGATGGTGTGACTTGGTTGTGTTGTATTGACAGTGTGACTTGGTTGTGTTGTATTGACAGTGTGACTTGGTTGTGTTGTGTTGACAGTGTGACTTGGTTGTGTTGTATTGATGGTGTGACTTGGTTGTGTTGTATTGACAGTGTGACTTGGTTGTGTTGTATTGACAGTGTGACTTGGTTGTGTTGTATTGACAGTGTGACTTGGTTGTGTTGTGTTGACAGTGTGACTTGGTTGTGTTGTATTGATGGTGTGACTTGGTTGTGTTGTATTGACAGTGTGACTTGGTTGTGTTGTATTGACAGTGTGACTTGGTTGTGTTGTATTGACAGTGTGACTTGGTTGTGTTGTATTGACAGTGTGACTTGGTTGTGTTGTATTGACAGTGTGACTTGGTTGTGTTGTATTGACAGTGTGACTTGGTTGTGTTGTATTGACAGTGTGACTTGGTTGTATTGTGTTGACAGTGTGACTTGGTTGTGTTGTATTGACAGTGTGACTTGGTTGTGTTGTATTGACGGTGTGACTTGGTTGTGTTGTATTGACAGTGTGACTTGGTTGTGTTGTATTGACAGTGTGACTTGGTTGTGTTGTGTTGACAGTGTGACTTCGTTGTGTTGTGTTGACAGTGTGACTTGGTTGTGTTGTATTGACAGTGTGACTTGGTTGTGTTGTATTGACAGTGTGACTTCGTTGTGTTGTGTTGACAGTGTGACTTGGTTGTGTTGTATTGACAGTGTGACTTGGTTGTGTTGTGTTGACAGTGTGACTTCGTTGTGTTGTGTTGACGGTGTGACTTGGTTGTGTTGTATTGACGGTGTGACTTGGTTGTGTTGTATTGACAGTGTGACTTGGTTGTGTTGTATTGACAGTGTGACTTGGTTGTGTTGTATTGACAGTGTGACTTGGTTGTGTTGTATTGACAGTGTGACTTGGTTGTGTTGTGTTGACAGTGTGACTTGGTTGTGTTGTATTGACAGTGTGTCTTGGTTGTGTTGTATTGACAGTGTGACTTGGTTGTGTTGTATTGACGGTGTGACTTGGTTGTGTTGTGTTGACAGTGTGACTTGGTTCTGTTGTGTTGACAGTGTGACTTGGTTGTGTTGTATTGACAGTGTGACTTGGTTGTGTTGTGTTGACGGTGTGACTTGGTTCTGTTGTGTTGACAGTGTGACTTGGTTGTGTTGTGTTGACAGTGTGACTTGATTGTGTTGTATTGTATTGACAGTGTGACTTGGTTGTGTTGTGTTGACAGTGTGACTTGGTTGTGTTGTATTGACAGTGTGACTTGGTTGTGTTGTATTGACAGTGTGACTTGGTTGTGTTGTGTTGACGGTGTGACTTGGTTCTGTTGTGTTGACAGTGTGACTTGGTTGTGTTGTGTTGACAGTGTGACTTGGTTGTGTTGTATTGACAGTGTGACTTGGTTGTGTTGTGTTGTATTGACAGTGTGACTTGGTTGTGTTGTATTGACAGTGTGACTTGGTTGTGTTGTATTGACGGTGTGACTTGGTTGTGTTGTATTGACAGTGTGACTTGGTTGTGTTGTATTGACAGTGTGACTTGGTTGTATTGACAGTGTGACTTGGTTGTGTTGTATTGACAGTGTGACTTGGTTGTGTTGTGTTGACGGTGTGACTTGGTTCTGTTGTGTTGACAGTGTGACTTGGTTGTGTTGTGTTGACAGTGTGACTTGTTTGTGTTGTGTTGACGGTGTGACTTGGTTGTGTTGTATTGTATTGACAGTGTGACTTGGTTGTGTTGTGTTGACAGTGTGACTTGGTTGTGTTGTATTGACAGTGTGACTTGGTTGTGTTGTATTGACAGTGTGACTTGGTTGTGTTGTGTTGACGGTGTGACTTGGTTCTGTTGTGTTGACAGTGTGACTTGGTTGTGTTGTATTGACAGTGTGACTTGGTTGTGTTGTATTGACAGTGTGACTTGGTTGTATTGACAGTGTGACTTGGTTGTGTTGTATTGACAGTGTGACTTGGTTGTGTTGTATTGACGGTGTGACTTGGTTGTGTTGTGTTGACAGTGTGACTTGGTTGTGTTGTGTTGACAGTGTGACTTGGTTGTGTTGTATTGACAGTGTGACTTGGTTGTGTTGTATTGACAGTGTGACTTGGTTGTGTTGTATTGACAGTGTGACTTGGTTGTGTTGTATTGACAGTGTGACTTGGTTGTGTTGTATTGACAGTGTGACTTGGTTGTGTTGTATTGACAGTGTGACTTGGTTGTGTTGTATTGACAGTGTGACTTGGTTGTGTTGTATTGACAGTGTGACTTGGTTGTGTTGTATTGACAGTGTGACTTGGTTGTGTTGTATTGACAGTGTGACTTGGTTGTGTTGTATTGACAGTGTGACTTGGTTGTATTGACAGTGTGACTTGGTTGTGTTGTGTTGACAGTGTGACTTGGTTGTGTTGTATTGACAGTGTGACTTGAGTTCTGGGCTAGAATGTAACTGCTGGTAGTACTGTAGGGCTACAAGAATGACTTTTAACAAGTCAAATTGTACAGAACGTACTCTTTAAAATATAGGTGGGTCTTAGTGTGCTTTGACCTTTCTCAGACATTTCTATAAACATCAATTCTCCAATACACCTTCATGTGAGGAAATGTTAAAAATGTACATGGCAAGATAATGTATGAATAGTATAATGAATATATAGTATGAATATAATACACTAGTATACTGAATATATAGTATGAATATAATATACTAGTATACTGAATATATAGTATGAATATAATATACTAGTATACTGTATATATAGTATGTATATAATATACTAGTATACTGAATATATAGTATGAATATAATATACTAGTATATTGTGTATATACTATATATACAGTATACTAGCACATTATATACATACTATATATACAGTATACTAGTATATTATATACATACTATATATACAGTATACTAGTATATTATATACATATATAAATACAATATACTAGTATATTATATTCATACTATATATTTAGTATGCTAGTATATTATATACATACTATATATACAGTATACTAGTATATTATATTCATACTATATATGCACAGTATACTAGTATATGGTATACATACTATATATACAGTATACTAGTATATTATATTCATACTATATATTCAGTATACTAGTATATTATATACATACTATATATACAGTATACTAGTATATTATATACATACTATATATACAGTATACTAGTATATTATATACATAATACATATACAGTATACTAGTATATTATATACATACTATATACAATATACTAGTATATTATATTCATACTATATATACAGTATACTAGTATATTATATACATACTATATATACAGTATACTAGTATATTATATACATACTATATATACAGTATACTAGTATATTATATACATACTATATATACAGTATACTAGTGTATTATATACATAATACATATACAGTATACTAGTATATTATATACATACTATATACAATATACTAGTATATTATATTCATACTATATACAGTATACTAGTATATTATATACATACTATATATACAGTATACTAGTATATTATATACATACTATATATACAGTATACTAGTATATTATATACATACTATATATACAGTATACTAGTATATTATATTCATACTATATATACAGTATACTAGTATATTATATACATACTATATATACAGTATACTAGTATAGTATATACATATTATATATACAATATACTAGTATAGTATATACATGCTATATATACAGTATATACATGTATATAGTATCTATAGCATCCATATATTCAGACAAACCTTGGTAGCCCTGAAGCAGAAAGCAGTGGACTTGGTATCGGACTTCTCTCTCTCCTGTAGGACCAGACCCTGCTCTTCGGTCAGCGCCAGGTAGTGACCGGTAGACAGGTGACGCAGACGGAACGCCTGCCCATAGCGAATGTGGCTGCCGCTCCAGCTGACCAATCACATAGAGGGGAGGAACCCAGAGAGATGTCAATCTAAATGCTACAGTAATCGCTCTAACCCGTTCCCAATTAAAAATAGGGGAACCACCATGTCAACTTAGTTTTTAATATTCATTGATGATGTGCAGTTTTTGTGTGTTTTTTTATTTTATTTTTGTGAGTTTTATTGGGTATTTATTGGTGTTGTATGTATTGGGTGATGCCCTTTGGGGGATAAATAAAGTGCTATCTTATCTTAACGTGTGAGATGAATTTTTGGGAGAGATGTACGTCAGATGTATTTTTGGGACAGGAGACATACAGCATACAGTCTCAGGCATTTCAGCATCCTTCTACGATGAAGCACTTCCACTGTTTCAAAATATCTTAGTACACTGGTTTTCAAACCTCCTCGGGGACATCCATATCTTTAAAGTGTTGTTATAGACCCTGAACTAGCTTACCTGATTCACCTAGTCAAGGGATTTATGATTAGTTGACGGTTAGAATCCATGGAACGGCTGTCTCCAATCATTTATACAATGTGACAGAATAACCAACACTAAATGGAGACAGCTGCAACTGGCCCGTCCAACGTCACCACAACTGGCCCGTCCAACGCCACCACAACTGGCCCGTCCAACGTCACCACAACTTCGGCAGCTGCAACTGGCCCGTCCAACGTCACCACAACTTCGGCAGCTGCAACTGGCCCGTCCAACGTCACCACAACTTCGGCAGCTGCAACTGGCCCGTCCAACACCACCACAACTTCGGCAGCTGCAACTGGCCCGTCCAATGTCACCACAACTTCGGCAGCTGCAACTGGCCCGTCCAACACCACCACAACTTCGGCAGCTGCAACTGGCCCGTCCAATGTCACCACAACTTCAGCAGCTGCAACTGGCCCGTTCAACACCACCTCAACTTCGGCAGCTGCAACTGGCCCGTACGACGCCCCTGCAACGTCGACAGCTGCAACTGGCCAGTCTGATGACGACGAAACTTCGGCAGCTGCAACTGGCCTTGACCGACCAGCACCACGTTCCTGTGGTCGTTCTCGAGGCCAGTGTCGTCCTGCTGTTCCGTGTCCGGAGGGGGGGGGGGGGGGGGGGGGGGGGGCGTACTGTCACGCATCCCCCTGGTACTGCTGCTCATGGATCTCGTCCTGTCTATTGTTATTACGGGTCTCATCCCGTGTCTTGTAATTACGGGTCTCATCCCGTGTCTTGTTATTACGGGTCTCATCCCGTGTCTTGTTATTACGGATCTCGTCCTGTCTATTGTTATTATGGGTCTCATCCCGTGTCTTGTTATTACGGGTTTCATCCCGTGTCTTGTTATTACGGGTCTCATGCCGTGTCTTGTTATTACGGGTCTCATCCCGTGTCTTGTTATTACGGGTCTCATCCCGTGTATTCTTGTTTTGTGTCTCGTCCCGTGTATTTATTAGAGGTTTAACCTCGCTCTTTTGTTCTGGGTTTCATCCCCGTGTGTTGTATACATGTTTGTTCTGGGTTTCATCCCCGTGTGTTGTATACACACATGTATATAAAATTGGTCAGGAGCCAGTAAAACGTAAAACGGCAGCTATACATTGCAGCGCCATTCTGATAATACTTGACTTGAGACTACTTGAGATTCTATTGGTGAAATAAAGGTAGAAGACATTATAATTACTTCCATAATGCATTACACGTCATATACAACCAGGTGGTTCATGGAAAGTGCCATTGACTTGAGGGTGTCTGAAAGTGTATTGGGTGTCTATGTTCTCAACCAAAGCCAAACCACAAGGGGCTCTTCAAAGGGTTCTCCTATGGGGCCAGCCAAAGAAACCTTTAAGGTTCTAGATAGTGGATTCCGAAGTGTGTCTGAAAGTGAGTGAATGCAGTGAAGGACAGACAGTATCTGTGAAATGGATAAGTGAGAGAGGGTGAGGTGGGAGTGAGGTTAGGGTCAGAGTGGAGGTGGGTTCGATGGGGGAGAGCTCACCCAATCCTGAGGGGCTCCAGCCTCCAGAGGGAGCGGGCCTTGGACGTTCCTTTTCCCATTTCATAGTTCACTATCCTGGGGACACAGAAAGGGAGGAGAGGGATCAGGTCTGTGTCTTTTTCAGAGGTGAAAGTAAGGC
>NC_048572.1:8199828-8269828 GCF_013265735.2 Oncorhynchus mykiss
TCCCTCTCTCTCTCTCTCTCTTTCTCTCTCTCTCTCTCTCTCTCTCTCTCTCTCTCTCTCTCTCTCTCTCTCCGTCTCTCTCTCTCCCTCTCTCTCTCTCTCTCTCTCTCTCTCTCTCTCTCTCTCTCTCTCTCTCTCTCTCTTTCCTCTCCCTTCCTCTCTAAGAAAATGAATTAAGTTCGGAAGCATTATTCTGCACAGCACAGAGTCCATTATGTGTCAGCTCATCAGACAGATAATGATTTCCATAGTGATACTAAAAACAAGGATGGTTCTCTTGTAATTTCATTACAGATCTTCCTGAATTGCCACTTCAAGTACTCCCTGGGATTGCCTTGTCACTGTGGAGGTTGGGCTGGGCTGAGGAGGCCAGTATTTTTAAGACTAAAACAGTTTTAACAGGGCTATTTCAAGTGGAGGATGATGTGATGGGGATAACAGTGTTGTGTGATCCTAATCTGGTCCCAGATCTGTTTGGGTTGTCTTGTTATTCGTAACCTGGTCCCAGATCTGACAGGGTTGTCTTGTTATTCCTAACCTGGTCCCAGATCTGTTTGGGTTGTCTTGTTATTCCTAACCTGGTCCCAGATCTGTTTGGGTTGTCTTTCCCTTTCCAAGCCTCCTTGCCTGCTCTGGCAAGACAACCCAAACAGATCTGGGACCTGGCCAACAAGATTGAGATTAAGATTGATTGATTGATTGATTGTTTGGTTGATTGACTGACTAATTGGTACTCACCAGGTACCTCTCTGTGGACACGCTGACCAGGATTAGGTCGTCTCCGATACGGACCTTCTCTCCCTCTGACCTCTGCTTGGACGCAGGATGGATGGTCCACCAACATGCCTCACCTGGAGAGATAGAGGACAACAGGACTCGGATGAGACTGTCATAGTCTCTTGTGACAAACTGTTACCATAGTAACTGACCAGACTTTTAACATAGTATCTGACCAGACTGTTAACACAGTTACTGACCAGACTGTTACCATAGTAACTGGCGAGACTGTTACCATAGCAGCTGGCCAGACTGTTAACGCTTCAGATTTGGTTTCTTGTTCTGAGATTACAATAGAACTATGGTAATATACTGTAAATTAATCATAACTTCCTACACTGTACACGAGCTTACCAAAAACAGAAAGATACAGATCATACATCTGAAATTGACATAAATATGCAAATGTTTGACTGGCATGTCAATTTCTTGCATTTAATTTGTGGTCCATAGTCCAAGTACCAAAGCATGGATTTACACAAGCAGTGCAAGTTTATCATCATGATTGTTAATCAGTTTATCATGTGCTGTGTGATTGTTAATCAGTTTATTTTGAAGTCTTCAAATATCAAAGCAGTTTCAAAGCAGGGCAGTGGACAGCCTCAAGGCAGCCATTTTGCCTGGTGGTAACATCTTCAGGTTGATATAGTGCCTCTATTCTGGGGGCTACAACACATACACATAGCAAGGTCAGCTATTAATATGGAAGCCAGTCTGCATGTCTAGTATAGTCACAGTTAAAGTATCACATCCGGTGTGATAAATGGCTCTGCTTCATTTTGTAGTTCAAATCAATCAATCAATCAATCAAATGTATTTATAAAGCCCTTCTTACATCAGCCGATGTCACAAACCCAGCCTAAAACCCCAAACAGCAAGCAACGCAGATGTAGAAGCACGGTGGCTAGGGACAATTCCCTAAATGTCGCCTAGTTACCAGTACAAGGCATGGCTCCACAGCAGACATGATCTGCACCCTCTTCCTTACACCACTCTACCTCTAAATGTAGTGACAGGGAGCAAGGCTGTGTGCAATAGGAAGTGTTACCTATTGAATGTTCTTGTAATCCCACGTCAAACGACAGTTTGTCTGTCAACGATCTCGACGTCTTCAAGCAGGTCAGGTACTGTTGAGAAGCCACACAATATGAAATAGCAAGAAGATAGAAAAGATTTTAAAAAATATAAAACAATATATATATATATTTTTGTTTGTTTTGCGTTTACACATGTGGAATATACAGTTTAATGTACAGTTTAAAACTCAAGCCATCGGCACTGTTCTCTGTGTAGCGACTGCAGTATAATGTTTTAGGTAATGTAGTAACAGTAGCAGTGAGGGACTGGTGACCTTTTCATTCAACACGTAGGAGTGATATCCACTAGTAATACAGCTCTCGTACTGGGAAATCTTTCACAGATCTGGCTACCCACTCATCGGAGATACTTTGGCCATTTGAGCAACTGCAGTATAATGTTTGTGTGGGTGATACTAAGTGTGTCCCAAATGGGCACCACTATTCCCTATAAAGTACACTGCTTTTTTTAAAAATTGTATTATTTATCAGAGCCCTATGGGGTAGTGCAGCATAAAGGGGAAAAGGGTTCCATTTGGAACATAACCACTGTAGTTATGAGGGACAGGGTGGCAGATTTCCCCCATTCTCACCATTCCACTGAAGGAGTGACGTAGGAGGATGGCGTGACCATAGAGCAGGGTCCGGTGTCCACCCCCCTGGGCCGCCTAGGAAGGAGGAGAGGAGGAGAGGCAACATACACAGCAGGTTAGAGTCTGATGGCTGCATCTCAGTACGGTCATGTAGAATCCTCCCCTTGTCTCCTTTCCTTCATCTACACGGATCTGAGCAGACAGGAAAGCAAAATGGTCAAACTCTACAAGGAAGATTGAAATGGTGCTTTCGTCTGTCTAGTTGTTTCTAATCAGTAGAGATGAAGGAAAGAAAACAAGGGAAGGACATCACTTTAAAATATTGAGGATAGATAACGAACATCCTTGGCTAGTACCTCCAGGAACAAACAGACGGACAGACAGGAACAAAACGGAACCAAAAGGAACTCATCCCACCCAGGTCGTGCTGCATCACTACGTGTGTTAGACAGGTTCGGGTGACGAAAGAGAAACATTACAGTACCGCGGACAAGGAAATGTTGTGAACCCCGTAAGGGAAGATAGATTTAAAACAAATTACTCACCCTCCTTAACAACCTCTAGACGCATGAAGAAAAGAACAGGGTGACATAACATTAGCACACTTTAACCCAATAACCCACAAAACTGTCTACAGTGTTGCTATCTGTATTCCCTTTAAAGGAGTTACAGATCATTATTTGGATAAAGGAAGAAAACTAGATAAGATAGACATTGCTACACATTGGTGGTGGATAACATGAGTTCCCTCTAGACACACTCTACAAACGTGTTTATTTAGACAGTGAAGCTAAAACTTTTAATTTGGCTCTATATTCCAGCATGTTTTATATATATATATATATATATAAAACATTTTATACAAAATGCTGGAATATACAGCCAAATTAAAAGTTTATATATATATATATATATAATATAATATATAATATTGCATATATATTTATACAGTACAAAATGTCACCGTTTTGAAAATAAGGGCACTTCATGTTTCTAGTCCCCTCGTTAGAAGGTTGTAGTGTATTTTTTTTGGGGGGGGGGGTGGTCTGATATTTATGCCTCTGTAACTTACTTACTCAGGGTTATTCACGATTCATTCATGATAATCCATAATCATGGTCGCATCCACATTAATTTAGTAGTGTTTAGAAGCATATTATATTCTTATTTACAATAAAAGTGACTCCAAAATGACACAATACATTATTTACCATGAATTTCTATTGGGCACAAAATAACCTGAAACACAACCAAAACAAACAGCAAATGCATCCAACAAGTTTGTAGAGTCACACGCTTGATGTAGTCTCATATAGTCTCTGATGTAGTCTGTCTCAGCCTCCAGTATTTATGCTGCAGTAGATTATGTGTCGGGGGGCTAGGGTCAGTTTGTTATATCTGGAGTACTTCTCCTGTCCTATTCGGTGTCCTGTGTGAATTTAAGTGTGCTCTCTCTAATTCTTTCTTTCTTTCTCTCTTTCTTTCTTTCTCTCTCTCGGAGGACCTGAGCCCTAGGACCATGACTACCTGACATGATGACTTCTTGCTGTCCCCAGTCCACCTGGACGTGCTGCTGCTCCAGTTTCAACTGTTCTGCCTTATTATTATTGGACCATGCTGGTCATTTATGAACATTTGAACATCTTGGCCATGTTCTGTTATAATCTCCACCCGGCACAGCCAGAAGAGGACTGGCCACCCCACATAGCCTGGTTCCTCTCTAGGTTTCTTTCCTAGGTTTTGGCCTTTCTAGGGAGTTTTTCCTAGCCACCCTGCTTCTACACCTGCATTGCTTGCTGTTTGGGGTTTTAGGCTGGGTTTCTGTACAGCACTTTGAGATATCAGCTGATGTACGAAGGGCTATATAAATACATTTGATTTGATGTAGTCATTGCGTGCAAATACAAAACTTTTGACTAAATTGACTAAACACTCTATAGTTGAATTTGCCTAAATACTTTTGACAATTTCAAATGGGGGCACTAGATACAGAACGTGCTTTCATTAGTTAATGTTGAAATAGATACTGCATGTATGCATATACCCTCAAATAACAAGTGACATTATGTACTGTCGCCTCAAATAAATAGTTTTATATCAAATTCTAAATGCAGTATAGAGACAAACTAAAAGTTTTAGCTTCACTGCCCAAATACACACGTAGGGGAGTGTAAGAAATATATAGATCCAGTCAACAACCAGTCTACAGAATATACACTACGGTCTACAGTCTATACACCACAGTCTACAGAATATACACTACGGTCTACAGAATATACACTACAGTCTACAGAATATACACTACAGTCTACAGAATATACACTACAGTCTATACACTACAGTCTACAGTATATACACTACAGTCTACAGAATATACACTACAGTCTACAGAATATACACTTCAGTCTACAGTATATACACTACAGTCTACAGTCTATACACTACAGTCTACAGAATATACACTACAGTCTATACACTACAGTCTACAGAATATACACTACGGTCTACAGTCTATACACTACAGTCTACAGAATATACACTACAGTCTACAGAATATACACTACAGTCTACAGTCTATACACTACAGTCTATACACTACAGTCTACAGAATATACACTACAGTCTACAGTCTATACACTACAGTTTATACACTACAGTCTACAGAATATACACTACAGTCTACATTATATACACTACAGTCTACTGTATACACTACAGTCTACAGTCTATACACTACAGTCTACAGAACATACACTACAGTCTATAGTATACACTACAGTCTATACACTACAGTCTACAGAATATACACTACAGTCTACAGTCTATACACTACAGTTTATACACTACAGTCTACAGAATATACACTACAGTCTACATTATATACACTACAGTCTACTGTATACACTACAGTCTACAGTCTATACACTACAGTCTACAGAACATACACTACAGTCTATAGTATACACTACAGTCTACAGTCTATACACTACAGTCTACAGAACATACACTACAGTCTACAGTCTATACACTACAGTCTAAAGTCTATACACTACAGTCTACAGTCTATCCACTACAGTCTACAGTCTATACACTACAGTCTAAAGTCTATACACTACAGTCTACAGTCTATACACTACAGTCTAAAGTCTATACACTACAGTCTACATTATATACACTACAGTCTACATTATATACACTACAGTCTAAAGTCTATACACTACAGTCTACAGTATATACACTACAGTCTACAGAATATACACTACAGTCTACATTATATACACTACAGTCTACAGTATATACACTACAGTCTACATTATATACACTACAGTCTATAGAATATACACTACAGTCTACATTATATACACTACAGTCTACAGAATATACACTACAGTCTACATTATATACACTACAGTCTACATTATATACACTACAGTCTACATTATATACACTACAGTCTAAAGTCTATACACTACAGTCTACAGTATATACACTACAGTCTACAGAATATACACTACAGTCTACATTATATACACTACAGTCCACAGAATATACACTACAGTCTACAGTCTATACACTACAGTCCACAGAATATACACTACAGTCTACAGTCTATACACCAGTCTATAGAATATACACTACAGTCTACATTATATACTCTACTGTCTACAGTCTATACACTACAGTCTACAGTATATACACTACAGTCTATACACTACAGTCTACATTATATACACTACTGTCTACAGTCTATACACTACAGTCTACAGACGATACACTACAGTCTACAGTATATACACTACAGTCTACAGTATATACACTACAGTCTACATTATATACACTACTGTCTACAGAATATCAATGGGGCTGTAGCGGAACAGGTTGAGAGCTTCGAATTCCTTGGTGTCGACATCACCAACAAACTAACATGGTCCAAACACACTAAGACAGTTGTGAAGAGGGCACGACAAAACCTATTCCCCCTCAGGAGACTGAAAAGATTTGGCATGGGTCCTCAGATCCTCAAAAGGTTCTACAGCTGCAACATCGAGAGCATCCTGGTTGCATCACTGCCTGGTATGGCATCTGCTCGGCCTTCGACCGCAAGTACATAACTATAACTATAACTAGTACATAAGTACATACGGCCAAGTACATAACTGGGGACAAGCTCCCTGCCATCCAGAACCTCTATATCCGGCGGTCTCAGAGGAAGACCATAAAAACTATCAAAGACTCCAGCCACCCTAGGCATAGATTGTTCTCTCTGCTACCGCACAGCAAGTGGTACCGGAGTGCCAAGTCTAGGTCCAAAAGGCTTCTAAACAGCTTCTTCCCCCCAAGCCGTAAGACTCCTGAACATCTAATTAAAGGGCTACTCAGACCCCCTTTACACTGCTGCTACTCTCTGTTATTATCTATGCATAGTTACTTTAACTAAACCTACATGTACATATTACCTCAATTACCTCGACTACCCGGTGCCCCCGCATTTTGACTCTGTACCGGTACCCCCTGTATTTAGCCTCCACATTGACTCTGTACCGGTACACCCTGTATTTAGCCTCCACATTGACTCTGTACCGGTACACCCTGTATTTAGCCTCCACATTGACTCTGTACCGGTACACCCTGTATATAGTCTCCACATTGACTCTGTACCGGTATCCCCTGTATATGGTCTCCACATTGACTCTGTACTGGTACCCTCTGTATATAGACTCCACATTGACTCTGTACCGGTACCCCCTGTATATAGCCTCCACATTGACTCTGTACCGGTACCTCCTGTATATAGCCTCCACATTGACTCTGTACCGGTACCCCCTGTATATAGCCTCCACATTGACTCTGTACCGGTACCCCCTGTATATAGCCTCCACATTGACTCTGTACCGGTACCCCCTGTATATAGCCTCCACATTGACTCTGTACCGGTACCCCCTGTATATAGCCTCCACATTGACTCTGTACCGGTACCCCCTGTATATAGACTCCACATTGACTCTGTACCGGTACCCCCTGTATATAGCCTCCACATTGACTCTGTACCGGTACCCCCTGTATATAGCCTCCACATTGACTCTGTACCAGTACCCCCTGTATATAGCCTCCACATTGACTCTGTACCGGTACCCCCTGTATATAGCCTCCACATTGACTCTGTACCAGTACCCCCTGTATATAGCCTCCACATTGACTCTGTACCAGTACCCCCTGTATATAGCCTCCACATTGACTCTGTACCGGTACCCCCTGTATATAGCCTCCACATTGACTCTGTACCGGTACCCCCTGTATATAGCCTCCACATTGACTCTGTACCGGTACCCCCTGTATATAGCCTCCACATTGACTCTGTACTGGTACCCCCTGTATATAGCCTCCACATTGACTCTGTACCGGTACCCCCTGTATATAGACTCCACATTGACTCTGTACCAGTACCCCCTGTATATAGCCTCCACATTGACTCTGTACCGGTACCCCTTGTATATAGCCTCCACATTGACTCTGTACCGGTACCCCCTGTATATAGCCTCCACATTGACTCTGTACCAGTACCCCCTGTATATAACCTCCACATTGACTCTGTACCGGTACCCCCTGTATATAGCCTCCACATTGACTCTGTACCGGTACCCCCTGTATATAACCTCCACATTGACTCTGTACCGGTACCCCCTGTATATAGACTCCACATTGACTCTGTACCGGTACCCCCTGTATATAGCCTCCACATTGACTCTGTACTGGTACCCCCTGTATATAGCCTCCACATTGACTCTGTACCGGTACCCCCTGTATATAGCCTCCACATTGACTCTGTACCGGTACCCCCTGTATATAGCCTCCACATTGACTCTGTACTGGTACCCCCTGTATATAGCCTCCACATTGACTCTGTACCGGTACCCCCTGTATATAGCCTCCACATTGACTCTGTACCGGTACCCCCTGTATATAGCCTCCACATTGACTCTGTACCGGTACCCCCTGTATATAGCCTCCACATTGACTCTGTACTGGTACCCCCTGTATATAGCCTCCACATTGACTCTGTACTGGTACCCCCTGTATATAGCCTCCACATTGACTCTGTACCGGTACCCCCTGTATATAGCCTCCACATTGACTCTGTACCGGTACCCCCTGTATATAGCCTCCACATTGACTCTGTACCGGTACCCCCTGTATATAGCCTCCACATTGACTCTGTACTGGTACCCCCTGTATATAGCCTCCACATTGACTCTGTACCGGTACCCCCTGTATATAGCCTCCACATTGACTCTGTACCGGTACCCCCTGTATATAGCCTCCACATTGACTCTGTACCGGTACCCCCTGTATATAGTCTCCACATTGACTCTGTACCGGTACCCCCTGTATATAGCCTCCACATTGACTCTGTACCGGTACCCCCTGTATATAGCCTCCACATTGACTCTGTACCGGTACCCCCTGTATATAGCCTCCACATTGACTCTGTACTGGTACCCCCTGTATATAGCCTCCACATTGACTCTGTACTGGTACCCCCTGTATATAGCCTCCACATTGACTCTGTACCGGTACCCCCTGTATATAGTCTCCACATTGACTCTGTACCGGTACCCCCTGTATATAGTCTCCACATTGACTCTGTACCGGTACCCCCTGTATATAGCCTCACTATTGTTATTTTACTGCTGCTCTTTAATTATTTGTTACTTTTATTTTCTATTTTCTACTTATCTATTTTTTAATTAACACTTCAGTAAAAACAATTTCTTAACTTCTTAAAGCGTTGTTGGTTAAGGGTTTGTAAGTAAGCATTTCACTGTACAGTGTACAGCTGTTGTATTCAGCGCATGTGACAAATTAAATTACATTTGTCACATGCGCTGAATACAGTGAAATATATATACTACAGTCTACAGGAACCATTTGTGCTTGGGTGTCTACAGTCTACAGTTCGTCTGGTAGGGAAGAGAATTCCAAGGTCGATCCATGAAAACCCCTCAATGAGAAGAGAGGAGGGAGGGAAACAACACCGGAGTTTAGAGACTGACGACTACATCTCAGTAGTCTAAAGTAGCTTCCTCTCCTCATCTCCTTTCGTTTATCTACACTGATCTGCCCTGAATGGAGAGGGGAAAGCAACACTACGAGAAGGTTTGATTATTCGACCCTCAGTGCCTCAGATTCCAAACCCCAAGTCTTCTCCACCCCTCAGCTCCAGAGACTCCAACCTCCCAGCCCTCCAGAGGTTTCCCCCCTCAGCCTCCCAGACTCCAAACCCCCAATCCTACAGTCCTATCTACCTCTCAGTCCCCCAGACTCCAAATCCCCAGTCCTCCAGTCCCCTTAGTCTCTCAGTCCCCCAGACTCCAAACCCCGTCCTACAGACCCCCAATCCTACAGTCCTATCTACCTCTCAGTCCCCCAGACTCCAAACCCCCCAGTCCCCCAGTCCCCTCAGCCTCTCAGCCCCCCAGACTCCAAATCCCCAGTCCTCCAGTCCCCTCAGTCTCTCAGTCCCCCAGACTCCAAACCCCCAGTCCTACAGACCCCCAGTCCTCTCCACCTCTTAGCCCCCCAGACTCCAAATCCCCAGTCCTCCAGCCCCCCAGAGAAAGAGAGAGACAGAGATAGAAAGAGAGAGAGGGGAAGGGGGGGCTGTATTTCAGGCCTCCTGCCATGCTGACACATCATCACTGTGAACTGTGACCTTTGGCTGTGCGGCACAGCAACTGGCAACGCCCCTCCCACTCTAATATCATTCTGTCTGAGCTTCTGCAGGGAGTATGACGGTGGTGTGTGTGGGAGGGGGATTGTGTGTGTATAAGAGAGCGTGAGAGATTGTGTGTGAGCATGTCCATGTGTGTGTGTGTGTGTGAGTGTGTGTGTGTGTGTGTGTGTGTGCGTGCGTGCGTGCGTGAAGGGAGGGGGGTCTCTCTTCTCTCACTGAGCTTTCTCCTGCCAGCTTGGTTTTTACAAGAATGAAGTGCTGGCTGCTTGCCAAGCTTCTCACAGGCTGCCAGCGTTGCACAACAATGGCTGGTCTGTGATTACTGTAAGTAATTCACTTTTAATGTTCACTTCATATCTGGTTCTAATCTAATCATCTCATAGAAAATGACCAGTCAGACCACAGGAAGTTGGTCTGGTAATGACTTTTCAAGGAGAAGAGAAGAGAGGGAGGTTCAAGCCAGATTAATTTGCTACTGGCTGAAATATGGTTGCCAGCGTCCATATACAGTGCCTTATTCATACCCCTTGGCTTTCTTCACATTTTTATTGTGTTACAAAGTGGAATTAAAATGGATTTATTTGTCATTTTTGTTAACAATCAACACAAAATACTCTGTAACATCAAAGTGGACGAAACATTTTTTTTACATTTTTAAGATAAATAAAAAATTCAGAACTAAAATATAGTCATTGCATAAGTGTTCAGACCATTTGTTTAGGCAAGCCTAAATTAGCCTAAATTAGCCTAAATTAGCCTAAATTAGCCTAAATTAGTTCAGGAATTAATAGGAGTTGACATGATTCTTGAATGACTACCTGAGTGAAGTACTGCATTTAAAGCACAGATTAAACTACAAAGACCAGGGAGCTTTTCGAAAGCCTCACAATGAAGGGCAGTGATTGGTAGATGTGTAACAACATATCAGACATTGAATATACCTTTAAGCATGGTCAAGTTAATAACGATGCTGTGGGTGATGTATTAAACCCCCCCCAGACACAACAAAGATACAGTCGTCCTTCTGAAATGAACTGCGGGACTGGAAGGAAACTGTTCAGGGAGTTCACCATGAGGTCATTGGTGATATTAAATAAGCTACAGAGTTTAATGGCTGCGATGGAAGGAAACTGTTCAGGGAGTTCACCATGAGGTCATTGGTGATTTTAAATAAGCTACAAAGTTTAATGGCTGCGATGGGAGAAAACTGAGGCTGGATCAACAACATTGTAGCTACTCCACAATAACGACCTAAATGACAGAGAATAATACAAATGTTCCTAAAACATGCATCTTATATGCAACAAGGCATTAAAGTAATACTGCAAAAGAACACAGCAAATAAATACACTTTTTGGCCTGAATGCAAAGCCTTATGTTCGGGGCAAATCGAACACATCACTGAGTAACTACCTCCTTATATTTAAGCATGGTAAATCACTGCGTCACGATATGGGTGGTTATGCTCGACATCAGCAAAAGACTGGGGATTGTCAGGATAAAAAGAAATGGGACAGAACGAAGCACAGGCTAGTCAGTCTGGTCAGTCTGCTTTCCACCAGACACTGGGAGAGGAATTCCCCTTTCAGCAGGACAATAACCTACAACACAAGACCAAATCTTTATTTATTTTGTATTTATTTATTTAACTAGGCAAGACAGTTAATTCTTATTTACAATGACAGCCTAGGAACAGTGGGTTAACTGCCTTGTTCAGGAGCAGAACAACAGATTTTAACTTGTCAGCTCGGGGATCCGACCTTGCAACCTTTCGGTTACTAGTCCAACGCTTTAACCACTAGGCTACCTGCCGCCCAAATCTACACTGGATTTACTTAATCACTCTTAGAGTCTTACCCAGAAAGACTCACAGCTGTAATCACTCTTAGAGACTTACCCAGAAGTCTCAGCTGTAATCACTCTTAGAGACTTACCCAGAAAGACTCACAGCTGTAATCACTCTTAGAGACTTAGCCATGAAGACTCACAGCTGTAATCACTCTTAGAGACTTAGCCAGAAAGACTCACAGCTGTAATCACTCTTAGAGACTTGCCCAGAAAGACTCACAGCTGTAATCACTCTTAGAGACTTACCCAGAAAGACTCACAGCTGTAATCACTCTTAGAGACTTACCCAGAAAGACTCACAGCTGTAATCACTCTTAGAGACTTACCCAGAAAGACTCACAGCTGTAATCACTCTTAGAGACTTACCCAGAAAGACTCACAGCTGTAATCACTCTTAGAGACTTACGCAGAAAGACTCACAGCTGTAATCACTCTTAGAGACTTACCCAGAAAGACTCACAGCTGTAATCACTCTTAGAGACTTACCCAGAAAGACTCACAGCTGTAATCACTCTTAGAGACTTACCCAGAAAGACTCACAGCTGTAATCACTCTTAGAGACTTACCCAGAAAGACTCACAGCTGTAATCACTCTTAGAGACTTACCCAGAAAGACTCACAGCTGTAATCACTCTTAGAGACTTACCCAGAAAGACTCACAGCTGTAATCACTCTTAGAGACTTACCCAGAAAGACTCACAGCTGTAATCACTCTTAGAGACTTACCCAGAAAGACTCCCAGCTGTAATCACTCTTAGAGACTTACCCAGAAAGACTCACAGCTGTAATCACTCTTAGAGACTTACCCAGAAAGACTCACAGCTGTAATCACTCTTAGAGACTTACCCAGAAAGACTCCCAGCTGTAATCACTCTTAGAGACTTACCCAGAAAGACTCACAGCTGTAATCACTCTTAGAGACTTACCCAGAAAGACTCTCAGCTGTAATCACTCTTAGAGACTTACCCAGAAAGACTCACAGCTGTAATCACTCTTAGAGACTTACCCAGAAAGACTCACAGCTGTAATCACTCTTAGAGACTTACCCAGAAAGACTCTCAGCTGTAATCACTCTTAGAGACTTACCCAGAAAGACTCACAGCTGTAATCACTCTTAGAGACTTACCCATAAAGACTCACGGCTGTAATCACTCTTAGAGACTTACCCAGAAAGACTCACAGCTGTAATCACTCTTAGAGACTTACCCAGAAAGACTCACAGCTGTAATCACTCTTAGAGACTTACCCAGAAAGACTCACAGCTGTAATCGATGCCGAAGGTGTTTCTAACATGTATTGACTCACAGCTGTAATCGATGCCGAAGGTGTTTCTAACATGTATTGACTCAGAGCTGTAATCGATGCCGAAGGTGTTTCTAACATGTATTGACTCACAGCTGTAATCGATGCCGAAGGTGTTTCTAACATGTATTGACTCAGAGCTGTAATCGATGCCGAAGGTGTTTCTAACATGTATTGACTCACAGCTGTAATCGATGCCGAAGGTGTTTCTAACATGTATTGACTCACAGCTGTAATCAATGCCGAAGGTGTTTCTAACATGTATTGACTCAGAGCTGTAATCGATGCCGAAGGTGTTTCTAACATGTATTGACTCACAGCTGTAATCGATGCCGAAGGTGTTTCTAACATGTATTGACTCAGAGCTGTAATCGATGCCGAAGGTGTTTCTAACATGTATTGACTCACAGCTGTAATCGATGCCGAAGGTGTTTCTAACATGTATTGACTCAGAGCTGTAATCGATGCCGAAGGTGTTTCTAACATGTATTGACTCACAGCTGTAATCGATGCCGAAGGTGTTTCTAACATGTATTGACTCACAGCTGTAATCGATGCCGAAGGTGTTTCTAACATGTATTGACTCACAGCTGTAATCGATGCCGAAGGTGTTTCTAACATGTATTGACTCAGAGCTGTAATCGATGCCGAAGGTGTTTCTAACATGTATTGACTCACAGCTGTAATCGATGCCGAAGGTGTTTCTAACATGTATTGACTCACAGCTGTAATCGATGCCGAAGGTGTTTCTAACATGTATTGACTCACAGCTGTAATCGATGCCGAAGGTGTTTCTAACATGTATTGACTCACAGCTGTAATCGATGCCGAAGGTGTTTCTAACATGTATTGACTCAGAGCTGAATACTTATGCAACGACTATATTTTAGATATAAACTTTGACATTACAGAGTATTTTGTGTAGATTATTGACAACAAAATTACAATTCAATCCATTTAAAAAATGTGAAGATATCCAAGAGGTCTGAATACTTTTGCAGGGCACTGTTTATTGCCAAACATTACTGTTCAAATTATCACAGTAATGAATGGGGAGATTGTATTCCATTGTTTGGAATACACTTCAATGAACATAGTTTATGTTGGTGTCGTTTATATCAATGTATCCAGTATTCTACTAAGAGCAATATGAAGATTTACACTGTAGAATAGATGGATAATCCCTGTGTTGGTTCACAAATTCCTAAACTATTCCAGCTTGGTTCTACAGCATTGTGTGAAGCTTCCGGAATCATTGTGTGAAGCTTCCAGAATCATTGTGTGAAGCTTCCGGAATCATTGTGTGAAGCTTCCGGAATCATTGTGTGAAGCTTCCAGAATCATTGTGTGAAGAAGCTTCTGGAATCATTGTGTGGTGAAGCTTCTGGAATCATTGTGTGAAGAAGCTTCTGGAATCATTGTGTGAAGAAGCTTCTGGAATCATTGTGTGAAGAAGCTTCTGGAATCATTGTGTGAAGAAGCTTCTGGAATCAAAGCCAATTCCAGAACATTTCCTCTTTTATTTCTGTTAGTCTTGAAATGAGACTGTTAGCTACAAAACAGAGGAAGGAAAACCACAAACTCAAAAAAACACTAGATCCACAGTAGGTGAGCAGTGTCCCACCAACTAGGTTTCTTGTTGATTATCTAAAGTCTTGATAGTACGGCTAAAGAAACATTCTTTTTTTCTGAAAGTAAAGGATTAACACAAAGTTTGTATTTTCCATAACACATCATTTCAGAAACCCAGAAGTAAAATCTTATATAACTGCGTCAGCTATACAGTTATGTTACGTACGTCTGTCCATGACAGCTTACATAAAAACATACAACTCTGTCTAGTTTTTTTTTTTTAAAGGTGTAGATTTTTATTGAAGGGGATTTTTCCCTATCACTAAGCAGTAAGTGGGTTAGCTAAAATACTGGCTGAAGCAGATTAGAAAACTAGTTAGCACTTTCACTTGAACATGTTTACACACATGCACAAAGTGTGGTCTTGGGGGCACAAGGTGAAGGTAGGAACCAATGGGATGTCTATTTCAAGATTGCCATACATCGGTGATGTCACAGGGGATAGTTTAAAGTCTGTGTCAGTGACGAGTTCCTTAAGGTCATTAAGGCGTTAAGGCAAATCTACGCATCAAAAGCTGAATGGAATAAAATGATCAGAATCTAAAATATGAGAAATAAAAATGTATTTCCTAAATGTCAGTGTGACTTTCTGGTAAGTACATATTTAAAGAGGGTAAGAATGTCTGATAATTTATGCTAATACCAGGATTCACTCAATTTCTATCACCGATAATTAGATATAAATATCTAATAAATATGTATAAATAAATATACATATATATAAAAACATAAAATATTTTTATATATATGAATATAAACAAATATAAATAAATAAATATATATACACATATAAATAAATATATATATATATATATAAATCTTTCACAAGATATTTACACACATCTAGCCTTCCAAATATGTGCATTTATGTTTGATTTATCAACCAACCTATTGAAGGGAGGGGTATAATCTATTGTGAATGACTATAGTGACTATGCACAATAACAATCTCAAAATAGGCAACACTTTGAAGTGAAAGTGGCGAAAGTGAGATCATTCTTTCGCTAATAGTTAGGGGTCAGTAGAGGTGAGCCTTCATGCCAACTAAAGAAAGTAACAAACGAACATACCCACTGTTCATGGTCCGCTTTCTAGCACAGCGTTCAACAAAGATACAGATGAAGAGAACAATATTACATGGAGTTATGGCAGTCAATAATGTCAAAAAGAAATCTAAAGACTAAGAATGAGTCTCCATTTCATTTTCATATGGGGTGAATTAACAACAATATAAAAACAAAAAATGTTGTGTGTGAACGTTAAGGGCCCGTTTCCCGGACCCGGATTAAAGCCTTGATCTCCATAGCAACTGCTTTTTTAGTCCAGGGCCAGGCTGACGTTCTCATCTCTGATCCTGAGTTGCCAAGCGATCGATCAGCTGGTTCTCATCTTATCGCCTCAATTGAAACAGTTACTTCATCGCAGTAAAATGGATACAAACTTGACACTGATCTGATCGTCTGGCACCCCAGAAACAGTGAGGAGAGCTAAGCTAAATAAAACTAGCTAAGCTAACTAAAAGCAATTCAATTCTAATGTGTTCAATTATCAACTCAATATCTCTCAACACACTAGCCTAATCAATCAAATGAAACCTGAATCTGTTCTGTTGGAGAGAATGTGTTTGATAAAAGAACATAACTTGGAATACCTTCAAAAAGTTGCAGCTAATGAAGTGTTTCATTGCAGTGGGGGACACACTGGGGCACTCATAAGTATCTAAGTGTCCATCTCCTTATTTATGATTACACACACCAACTAAGAAATAAGCATGCCAGTGGCATGTAGCTGAGCTGAGCTGAGCTGAGCTGAGCTGAGCTGAGCGAGAGAGAGAGAGAGCGAGAGTGAGAGAGAGCGCGAGAGAGAGAGCAAGAGAGAGAGAGAGAGGGAAAGAGGGATGGAGAGTTGGATAGAGGGAGGGTTGGATAGAGGCAGGGATGGTTGGATAGAGGGAGGGAGGGAGGGATCGAGGGAGGGAGATTTGGATAGAGGGAGGGATGGATAGAGGGAGGGGAGATAAAGGGAGGGAGGGAGGGATAGAGGGAGGGTTGGATAGAGGGAGGGTTGGATAGAGGGAGGGAGGGAGGGATCGAGGGAGGGAGATTTGGATAGAAGGAGGGATGGATAGAGGGAGGGTTGGATAGAGGGAGGGGAGATAAAGGGAGGGAGGGAGGGATAGAGGGAGAGTTGGATAGAGGGAGGGTTGGATAGAGGGAGGGAGGGAGGGAGGGATAGAGGGAGGGTTGGATAGAGGGAGGGGAGATAAAGGGAGGGAGGGAGGGATAGAGGGAGGGTTGGATAGAGGGAGGGTTGGATAGAGGGAGGGGAGATAAAGGGAGGGAGGGAGGGATAGAGGGAGGGTTGGATAGAGGGAGGGTTGGATAGAGGGAGGGAGGGATAGAGGGATAGAGGGAGGGTTGGATAGAGGGAGGGGAGATAAAGGGAGGGAGGGTTGGATAGAGGGAGGGTTGGATAGAGGGAGGGTTGGATAGAGGGAGGGTTGGATAGAGGGAGGGTTGGATAGAGGGAGGGTTGGATAGAGGGAGGGTTGGATAGAGGGAGGGTTGGATAGAGGGAGGGAGGGATAGAGGGAGGGTTAGATAGAGGGAGGGAGGGATAGAGGGAGGGTTGGATAGAGGGAGGGTTGGATAGAGGGAGGGATGGATAGAGGGAGGGTTGGATATAGGGAGGGTTGGATAGAGGGAGGGTTGGATAGAGGGAGGGTTGGATAGAGGGAGGGTTGGATAGAGGGAGGGTTGGATAGAGGGAGGGTTGGATAGAGGGAGGGTTGGATAGAGGGAGGGATGGATAGAGGGAGGGTTGGATAGAGGGAGGGTTGGATAGAGGGAGGGAGGGTTAGATAGAGGGAGGGTTAGATAGAGGGAGGGTTGGATAGAGGGAGGGTTGGATAGAGGGAGGGAGGGAAGGATAGAGGGAGGGTTGGATAGAGGGAGGGTTGGATAGAGGGAGGGTTGGATAGAGGGAGGGTTGGATAGAGGGAGGGTACCATTCCCTTTGATCGGGGCATTGTAAATCAAGTAGGCAGAGCAGAGAAGAGGGGAGAAAACTCTTTCTGGATGCACTTAAAGCAAGGCAATCAGGCTATTTCTCTGTGTATCTGGGACTAACACGGAGTGGGCACTTGGCCTTCATTATGACACGGTGTCTAGGGGGAGAGAACGGTTATGTAGAATCACCCAGCTAGAGAGGACACTGCCGTAGAAGATGTATCTTCACGTCTTATCTTGAAGTCAAACAAGGAGAAAACAGACGTGTGATGATCGTCCTCTGTTCTTGATCTCTTATTAAATACATTTCTTCAACAGTGAATCTCCTTGGCGTACCGTCTTTAACCAGAATCCATGAGTCAGCAACAGGATTTGTTTGTTTTTCTATCATTTCCTTTGTATTGAAACCATTTACACTGTATTGTGAAATGACATGTTTATAAAGACCACTGTGTCATATATTTTCAAATACTTTACAAATCCTAAACGTAGTTCACTTATTTCTTCGACCAAGGTCTGATGTGTACTGATTATACAGGGATAATGAGTACAGGTAATGTAAATATAATGGGTAGGCTATACAGTGATTATGTACACAGGTAATGCAGCAATACTCACCCCTTCGTTGTTAGGCACCGTGTGAGCCAACATCTCCTGCAGGGCCCGGACAGACAGGGACTGCTCCAGGATGAAACAGCAGATACACAGGTCAGGAGGAACATACTGCAGTAAGGACAGAGGGAGGGAGGAGGGAGATGAGAAGGAGGGAGGGAGGTGGGAGGGTGGGAGGGAGGGAGGGAGATGGGAGGGAGATGGGAGGGAGGGAGACGGGAGATGGGGGGAGATGAGAAGGAGGGAGGGAAGAAGGGAGATGGGAGGGAGATGAGAAGGAGGGAGGGAGATGGGAGGGAGGGAGATGGGAGTGAGGGAGATGGGAGTGAGGGAGATGGAGGGAGGGAGATGGGAAGGAGGGAGGTGGGAGGGAGGGAGATGGGAGGGAGTGAGGTGGGAGAGAGATGGGATGGAGGGAGTTGGGAGGGAGGGAGATGGGAGGGAGGGAAATGGGGGAGGGAGATGGTAGGAAGGGAGGTGGGAGGGAGATGAGAGGTAGGGAGGTGGGAGGGAGGGAGGGAGACGGGAGGGAAGGAGGCAGGCGAGAGGGAGGGAGGTGGGAGATGGGAGAGAGGGAGAAGGGAGGGAGGGAGGCAGATGGGAGGGAGGGAGACGGGAGAGAGGGAGGGAGGCAGATGGGAGGGAGGGAGGGAGGCAGATGGGAGAGAGGGAGAAGGGAGGGAGGGAGGCAGATGGGAGGGAGGGAGACGGGAGAGAGGGAGGGAGGCAGATGGGAGGGAGGGAGGGAGGCAGATGGGAGGGAGGGAGGGAGATGGGAGGGAGGGAGGGATATGGGAGGGAGGCGGGAGGGAGGGAGATGGGAGGGAGGTGGGAGGGAGTTGGGAGGGAGGCAGAGAGGAGTGAAGGAGTGGGGAGACGGGAGACGGGAGAGAGGGAGGGATGTGAGGGAGATGGGATGGGGGCAAACGGGAGGGAGGAAAAATTCCAATCTTAGCAAAGATAAATATAAATAGCAGTAAACACTCTATTAGACGAGAGATCCGATGACTTGCATTAGGTCTCAATTACAAGAGGCTTAAAATGGCAGATGAAATTTGACCATGATATTAATACATTTAAATTAATGGACTGACATACATTGCTTTGATACCCCAGCGGCAACATCAATGTTTGACAAACAAACTTCTACAACAGCAGATGCTTGGACGGGAATCAACATAATATAATGAATCTAATTGAAGAATTTTGTTTTACAACTCATTTCCCCCTTACCTAACCAAACCCTTCAATTCTGAAATTAAATATAAGCTGAATATTGTCATGGTGATTCAACTATCATAGCACCATGAGAGGCCTAGTCTTTAATGTTTCATAGCACCATGAGAAGCCCAGTCTTTAATGTTTCATAGCACCATGAGAAGCCTAGTCTTTAATGTTTCATAGCACCATGAGAAGCCCAGTCTTTAATGTTTCATAGCACCATGAGAAGCCCAGTCTTTAATGTTTCATAGCACCATGAGAGGCCTAGTCTTTAATGTTTCATAGCACCATGAGAGGCCCAGTCTTTAATGTTTCATAGCATCATGAGAAGCCCAGTCTTTAATGTTTCATAGCACCATGAGAGGCCCAGTCTTTAATGTTTCATAGCACCATGAGAAGCCTAGTCTTTAATGTTTCATAGCATCATGAGAAGCCTAGTCTTGAAGTTTCATAGCACCATGAGAAGCCCAGTCTTTAATGTTTCATAGCACCATGAGAAGCCCAGTCTTTAATGTTTCATAGCACCATGAGAAGCCTAGTCTTTAATGTTTCATAACACCATGAGAAGCCTAGTCTTGAAGTTTCATAGCACCATGAGAAGCCCAGTCTTTAATGTTTCATAGCACCATGAGAAGCCCAGTCTTTAATGTTTCATAGCACCATGAGAAGCCCAGTCTTTAATGTTTCATAGCACCATGAGAAGCCCAGTCTTTAATGTTTCATAGCACCATGAGAAGCCCAGTCTTTAATGTTTCATAGCACCATGAGAAGCCCAGTCTTTAATGTTTCATAGCACCATGAGAAGCCCAGTCTTTAATGTTTCATAGCACCATGAGAAGCCTAGTCTTTAATGTTTCATAGCACCATGAGAAGCCTAGTCTTTAATGTTTCATAGCACCATGAGAAGCCCAGTCTTTAATGTTTCATAGCACCATGAGAAGCCCAGTCTTTAATGTTTCATAGCACCATGAGAAGCCTAGTCTTTAATGTTTCATAGCACCATGAGAAGCCTAGTCTTTAATGTTTCATAGCACCATGAGAAGCCCAGTCTTTAATGTTTCATAGCACCATGAGAAGCCCAGTCTTTAATGTTTCATAGCACCATGAGAAGCCTAGTCTTTAATGTTTCATAGCATCATGAGAAGCCTAGTCTTTAATGTTTCATAGCATCATGAGAAGCCTAGTCTTGAAGTTTCATAGCACCATGAGAAGCCCAGTCTTTAATGTTTCATAGCACCATGAGAAGCCCAGTCTTGAATGTTTCATAGCACCATGAGAAGCCTAGTCTTTAATGTTTCATAGCACCATGAGAAGCCCAGTCTTTAATGTTTCATAACACCATGAGAAGCCCAGTCTTTAATGTTTCATAGCACCATGAGAAGCCCAGTCTTGAATGTTTCATAGCACCATGAGAAGCCCAGTCTTGAATGTTTCATAGCACCATGAGAAGCCCAGTCTTTAATGTTTCATAACACCATGAGAAGCCCAGTCTTTAATGTTTCATAGCACCATGAGAAGCCTAGTCTTTAATGTTTCATAACACTGGCAATTGAGGTGTGCTTACTGTAGTTAGGTAAAACTAAAGGGTAACTTTGTACAACCTTGTAGATATAAATTCATCTTTATAACAGACCTGGTTATTCTTTCTATGCGGTGTAGTGTTACCTCCCATTTGAAATGAAATATATTCCTTTTCTAAAAGAGTACATTGCCTCTAACCACTGATCCGAGGTCAGCTCTGTATTTCCACACCTGATCGTTAGGGTTCGAATTTGGTATGCGCAAACTGATCCTAGGTGTGCTTCAGGGCATCTTCTTCCATCCTTGTTATACTGTAGTCAGTCACTCCAGGATTTTGTGATTCTGCGATCCCACTGATTTTGGCAAAATGAACAATTGCATAGTATGCAAGGACTTGCAAATTCGACCAATCACTGCACTACTGAAACAGTCAAATCACCCCACAGCGTGTGATTTTAACCAATCACCGCACTACTGAAACAGTCAAATCACCCCACAGCGTGTGATTTTAACCAATCACTGCACTATTGAAACAGTCAAATCATCCCAATATTACTGAATATAGTGATCACAGCACTACAAAAAGAGAGTGTGTGATTTTAACCAATCACTGCACTATTGAAACAGTCAAATCTTCCCACGGCATGTGATTTTAACCAATCACTGCACCTCTATAGCATATACATTTTCCACTCGTCAGCACATTTTCGTAAAACTAATTTGATAAAATCATTGTACATTTCTATGCAAAATGTCATTATTGCAGCAAAATCAACATTTTGGCCCGCAACTAACACAAAAAACTGGAGGGACTGAGAGGCACAGAGCCAGTTGTATCCATAAGAGATGGAAGCGAGGTGTCAACACCTGAGATCACCGTGATGATAACACCTGTAACTCGATAACACCTGGACTTTCTGTCCAAAAATGATGCAGAAAAATGTATCCATGCTTTTGTTACTTCTAGGTTAGACTACTGCAATGCTCTACTTTCCGGCTACCCGGATAAAGCACTAAATAAACTTCAGTTAGTGCTAAATACGGCTGCTAGAATCCTGACTAGAACCAAAAAATTTGATCATATTACTCCAGTGCTAGCCTCTCTACACTGGCTTCCTGTCAAAGCAAGGGCTGATTTCAAGGTTTTACTGCTAACCTACAAAGCATTACATGGGCTTGCGCCTACCTATCTCTCTGATTTGGTCCTGCCGTACATACCTACACGTACGCTATGGTCACAAGACGCAGGCCTCCTAATTGTCCCTAGAATTTCTAAGCAAACAGCTGGAGGCAGGGCTTTCTCCTATAGAGCTAAATTTTTATGGAATGGTCTCCCTACCCATGTAAGAGACGCAAACTCGGTCTCAACCTTTAAGTCTTTACTGAAGACTCATCCTTTCAGTGGGTCATATGATTGAGTGAAATCTGGCCCAGGAGTGTGAAGGTGAACGGAAAGGCTCTGGAGCAACGAACAGCCCTTGCTGTCTCTGCCTGGCCGGTTCCCCTCTTTCCACTGGGATTCTCTGCCTCTAACCCTATTACAGGGGCTGAGTCACTGGCTTACTGGTGCTCTTTCATGCCGTCCCTAGGAGGGGTGCGTCACTTGAGTGGGTTGAGTCACTGATGTGATCTTCCTGTCTGGGTTGGCGCCCCCCCCCTTGGGTTGTGCCGTGGCGGAGATCTTTGTGGGCTATACTCGGCCTTGTCTCAGGATGGTAAGTTGGTGGTTGAAGATATCCCTCTAGTGGTGTGGGGGCTGTGCTTTGGCAAAGTGGGTGGAGTTATATCCTTCCTGTTTGACCCTGTCCGGGGGTATCATCGGATGGGGCCACATTGTCTCCTGACCCCTCCTGTCTCAGCCTCCACTATTTATGCTGCAGTAGTTTATGTTTCGGGGGGCTAGGGTCAGTTTGTTATATCTGGAGTACTTCTCTTGTCTCAGGACTACCTGGCATGATGACTCCTTGCTGTCCCCAGTCCACCTGGCCGTGCTGCTGCTCCAGTTTCAACTGTTCTGCCTGTGATTATTATTATTTGACCATGCTGGTCATTTATGAACATTTGAACATCTTGGCCATGTTCTGTCATAATCTCCACCCGGCACAGCCAGAAAAGGACTGGCCACCCCTCAAAGCCTGGTTCCTCTCTAGGTTCTGGCCTTTCTAGGGAGTTTTTCCTAGCCACCGTGCTTCTACACCTGCATTGCTTGCTGTTTGGGGTTTTAGGCTGGGTTTCTGTACAGCACTTTGAGATATCAGCTGATGTAAGAAGGGCTATTTAAATACATTTGATTAGAACTCGCAAATCACTCCCTAGTCCTCACACACTGGCTAGTCTACCAATCAGTCCTCACACACTGGCTAGTCTACCAATCAGTTCTCACACACTGGCTAATCTACCAATCAGTTCTCACACACTGGCTAGTCTACCAATCAGTCCTCACACACTGGCTAGTCTACCAATCACTCCTCACACACTTGCTAGTCTACTAAACACACCCCAGTCCTCACACACTGGCTAGTCTATCAATCAGTCCTCACACACTGCAAAGTCTACCAATCACTCCACAGTCCTCACACACAGGCTAGTCTACCAATCACTCCCCATTCCTCACACACAGGCTAGTCTACCAATCAGTCCTCACACACTGGCTAGTCTACCAATCACTCCCCATTCCTCACACACAGGCTAGTCTACCAATCAGTCCTCACACACTGGCTAGTCTACCAATCACTCCCCAGTCCTCACACACAGGCTAGTCTACCAATCAGTCCTCACACACAGGCTAGTCTACCAATCAGTCCTCACACACAGGCTAGTCTACCATTAACTCCCCATTCCTCACACACTGGTTAGTTTACCAATGCTTCCTACCACAGTAGAGTTCTCTGTCATTATTATGAAGGTGAGGGAGGATCAGGGAGTTATCCAATACTGTACTTAGAGAGTAGGTGCTTCCTGTATATCCAAGTGAATACATGTTTGTGGTGAGCAACAACATCAAATGTATTATATGAGTCAAGATGGGTGCCAGACTGTGAATCTCCTTTCATTAAAGCTATGTTTCCGGGAGAGCTATTCCTTTAATGGAGGCCCAGACAGAGACCCGGACAGAGACCCTGACAGAGACACAGACAGAGACCCTGACAGAGACCCAGACAGAGAACCCTGACAGAGAGCCTGACAGAGACCCTGACAGAGACCCAGACAGAGACCCAGACAGAGACCCAGACAGAGACCCTGACAGAGACCCTGACAGAGACCCAGACAGAGACCCAGACAGAGACCCTGACAGAGACCCTGACAGAGACCCAGACAGAGACCCAGACAGAGACCCAGACAGAGACCCTGACAGAGACCCAGACAGAGACCCTGACAGAGACCCAGACAGAGACCCAGACAACTCAGAAAAGACAAAGCGGTTTCCTGCCAGGCTAGAAGGCAGTGTGATGACACAGATATATAGGACAGTCAGGAAGGGACGACAGATTTTGCTATGACTATGGCACAGTCAATCATGTGTTAATCACACACACACACACACACACACACACACACACACACACACACACACACACACACACACACACACACACACACACACACACAGGTGGTCTGATTGGTGGGAAGGGAACGAGAAAGGGGCAAACAGAACTATATAAGTTGGGAATTATATGATGAAAAACAGTAGAACTCAAAGCCTTATCTTTCCTATGGCAAAGAGTAGACGTGAATCACAAGCTAAAGTTAGTGTGGCCCACCATTGTGGAAATGTTTTTCATTTAGGAAATCAAAATGATTTTGGGGAAACAATAGTGACGGATAATGATTTAATTGCAAAGGCGGGGTCCATCCAATTATAGCAAAAGTTCTTAGATAGGAGAGACAAAGGGAGGTCCATCCAATTATAGCAAAGAGTTCTTAGATAGGACAAAGGGAGGAACATCCAATTAGAGTAAGTTATTTGCTAAGAGAACAACGGGAGATGAACTGTAATGACATGGTAATCATAGCCAGTGTCGTCTAACTACTGAACTGGTAATCATAGCCAGTGTCGTCTAACTACTGAACTGGTAATCATAGCCAGTGTCCTCTAACTACTGAACTGTTAATCATAGCCAGTGTCCTCTAACTACTGAACTGGTAATCATAGCCAGTGTCCTCTAACTACTGAACTGGTAATCATAGCCAGTGTCCTCTAACTACTGAACTGTTAATCATAGCCAGTGTCGTCTAACTACTGAACTGTTAATCATAGCCAGTGTTGTCTAACTACTGAACTGTTAATCATAGCCAGTGTCGTCTAACTACTGAACTGTTAATCATAGCCAGTGTCGTCTAACTACTGAACTGTTAATCATAGCCAGTGTCGTCTAACTACTGAACTGTTAATCATAGCCAGTGTCCTCTATCTACTGAACTGTTAATTATAGCCGGTGTCCTCTAACTACTGAACTGTTTTGTATTACCATTTCATTTAATATAATGACTGACTGCTGCCCAGGGGTTGGAACCGGTTCAGGGAACCGAACCGAAAACCGGAAAATAACTACAGAAAAAAAGTGATCTCTACTGTTCAGGAACAGAACAGTTATTTTAAAAGCCTGGAAACCATGGAAACCTGTTAATAACATTATTTTACATTTAGGGCATTTTTTAAAAATGAAATCAAATGTTATTTGTTACATGCTTTGTAAACAACAGGTGTAGTAGACTAACAGTGAAATGCTTCTTAATCAACAGGTGTAGACTAACAGTGAAATGCTTCTTAATCAACAGGTGTAGACTAACAGTGAAATGCTTCTTAATCAACAGGTGTAGACTAACAGTGAAATGCTTCTTAATCAACAGGTGTAGACTAACAGTGAAATGCTTCTTAATCAACAGGTGTAGACTAACAGGGAAATGCTTACTTACAGGCCCTTCCCAACAATGTAGAGAGAAAATATAGAAATGATAGAAAAATAATAACAGAAGGAATAAATACACAATGAGTGAAAATAACTTGGCTATATACAACAAATACACAATGAGTAATGATAGCTTGTACACGGGGTACCAGTACTGAGTCCATGTGCAGGAGGTAATTGAGGTAGATATGTACACAAAGGTAGGGATAAAGTGACTAGGCAACAGGATCGATAATAAACAGAAGCGTATGTTATGAGTCAAACTACTTAGTGCAAAAAGGGTCAATGCAGATAGTTAAATAGTTAACCACCTGGACTATTTATCAGTCTTATGGCTCGGGGGTAGAAGCTGTTCAGGGTTTTGTTGGTTCCAGACTTGAGGCATCGGTACTGCTTGACGTGGGGTAGCAGAGAGAACAGTCTATGACTTGGGTGGCTGGAGTCTTTGACAATTTTTAGGGTCTTCCTCTGACATCACCTGGCATAGAGATCCTGGATGGCAGGACGCTTTTGCCCCAGTGATGTACTGGGCCGTACGCACTACAGTCTGTAGCGCCTTGCGGATGGACACCACGCAGTTGCCGTACCAAGAGGTGATGCAGCCATTCAAGATGCTCTCAATGGTGCAGCTGTAAAACTTTTTGAGGATCTGAGGACCCAGTCAAATCTTTTCAGCCTCCTGAGGGGAAAGAAATGTTGTTGTGCCCTCTTCACGACTGTGTTGTTGTGTGTGGGTCATGATCATTCCTTAGTGATGTGGAGGAACTTGAAGCTCTCGTACCCGCTCCATTACAGCCCCATCGATGTGGTAGCGGTCGTTCCCTGTAGTCCATGATCAGCTCCTCTGTTTTGCTGAAGTTGAGCAAGTTGTTTGTCCTGTCACCACACTGCCAGGTCTCTAACCTCCTCCCTATAGGCTGTCTCATTGTCTTCAGTGATCAGGCCTACCACCGCCGTGTAGTCAGCGAACTTAATGATGGTGTTGGAGTCGTGTACGGCCACACTGTTGTGGGTGTACAAGAAGTACAGGAGGGGACTAAGATACAGTATGTACGTACGGTCACTGTGGGGACGATGTCGTTGATTTACTTATTAATGAAGCAGGTGACTGATGTGATAAACTCCTCAATGTTTTTAAATGAATCCTGGAACATGTTCTAGTCTGTGCCAGAGAAACAGTCCTGTAGCTTCATCTGACCACTTCCGTATTGAGTCACTGGTACTTCCTGTTGGAGTTTTCGCTTGCAAGCAAGAATCAGGAGGATGGAGTTATGGCCCGATTTGCCAAATGGAGTGCGAGGGAGAGCTTTGTATGCATTTCTGTGACTGAAATAAAGGTGATATAGAGTGACACGCTGGAAAAAAATTAGACAAGACGGATTTCACTTTCCCTGCGTTAAAAACCACAGGACACTTCGCCTCTGGATGTGCCTTTTGTTTACTTATGGCCCTATACAGCTTGTTGAGTTCAGTCTTGGTTTGTGGTGGTAAACAGACAGCTACGAAAAATATAGATGAAAACTCTATTGGTAAAAAGTAAGTTCTTCAGCTTATCATGAACTATTCTAACTCAGGCAAGCAAAACCTCCAGACTTCCTCCACATTTGAGATCTGCCACCAGCTGTTGTTAACAAAGAGACAGCCCCCCCCCCCCCCCCCCCCCCCCCTAACGCTGCCGTAAGGTCTTGACGACGCATAGTGAAAACGAGCTAGATGTATATTATCCATGTCCTTGTTTAGCCACGACCCCGAAAAGCACAGGATATTACAGTTTTTCAGGTCCCGTTTATAGTATAGTCTCAAACAGTGTTCATCCAGTTTATTCTCCAGTGATTGTACGTTTCCCAATAGAACGGCGGTAGAGTCCGTTTATTTGCTCGCCGAAGTAGTCTCGTCAGGGAGCCCGCTCGTTAACCTGTTTTGCGCCGCCTCTTCCATTTTCAAGTACCGGGGATTATGGCCTGGTCTGGAATGAGCAGTACATCCACAGCTGCCCGACTCAATGAAGTAGAAGTCTTCATTCAAATCGAGATTAGTGATCGCTCTTCTGATGTCCAGAAGCTGTTTTTTGGTCATAGGAAATGATGCCCAGAAATATTATGTGCACAAAAAAAGCTAAGATCAGTGAAAAGAAGGCAGCTATCCACTGCAGTGCTATCTTACATTACTCGCTCTCTCCATCCTGTTTGAAACAAGGCTCTAAATGAATACTGCTAAAAACGGTAGCAAAGCAATTAACTGCGTGTCCTGAACACAAAGTGTTATTTTGGGGGAAAATCCAATATAACATATTACTGAGTACCGCTCTACATATTTTCAAGCATAGTGGTGGCTGCATCCTGTTATGGGTATGCTTGTCATTATTAAGGACTGGGGAGTTTTATCAGGATATAGAAGAAACGGAATGGAGCTAACCTCAGGCAACATCCTAGAGGAAAACCTGGTTCTGTGTGCTTTCCACCAGAAACTGGGATATGAATTTACCTTTCAGCAGGACAATAACCTACAACACAAGGCCACATTCACACTGGAGTTGTTTACCGAGAAGAAAGTGAATGTTTCTGAGTGGCCGAGTTACAGTTTTGATTTAAATCTACTTGCAAATCTATGGCAAGGCCTGAAATGATCAACAACCAATTTGACAGCGCTTGAAGAATTTAGAAAATAATAATAGGTAAATATTGCACAATCCAGATGTGAAAAGCTCATAGAAACTTACCCAGAAACACTACTGTAATCGCTGCCAAAGGTGCTTCTACAAAGTATTCGGGTGTGACTATGTATATGTTTGCTAATTTATAAAAAATAAAATAAAACTTAAATATCACATTTAGATAAATATTTAGACCCTTTAATCAGTACTTTGTTGAAGCACCTTTGGCTGCGATTGCAGCATAACTTCTTCTTGGGTATGACACTACAAGCTTGGAACACCTGTATTTGGGGAGTTTCTCCCATCCTTCTATGCAGATCCTCTCAAGCGCTTTCAGGTTGGATGGGGAGTGTTGCTGCATAGCTATTTTCAGGTCTCTCCAGAGATACTCAATTGGGTTCAAGTCCAGTCCACTCTAAGATATTCAGAGACTTGTCCTGAAGCCACTCCTGCGTTGTTTTGGCTATGTGCTTAGGGTTGTTCTCCTCTTGGAAGGTGAATCTTCGCTCCAGTCTGAGGTCCGTAACAGCGCTATGGAGCAGGTTTTCATCATGGATTTCTTTGTACTTTGCTCCGTTCCTCAATCCTGACTAGTCTCCCACTACCTGCCGTTGAAAAACATCCCAACAGCATGATGCTGCCACCACCATGCTTCACCATAGGGATGGTGCCAGGTTTCCTCCAGATGTGACGCATGGCATTCAGGCTAAAGAGTTCAATCTGGGTTTCATCAGAACAGAGAATCTTGTTTCTCATGGTCTAAGAGACTTTAGGTGCCTTTTGGCAAACAGTGGGCTGTCATGTGCATTTTATTGAGGAGTGGCTTCTGTCTGGCCACTCTACCATAAAGGCCTAATTGGTGGAGTGTTGCAGAGATGGTTGTCCTTCTGGAAGGTTCTCCCATCTTCACAGATGAACTCTAGATCTCTGTCAGAGTGACCATCAGGTTATTGGTCACCTCCCTGACCAAGGCCATTCTCCCCCATTTTCTCAGTTTGGTCAGATGGCCAGCAATAGGAAGAGTCTTGGTGGTTCCAAACATCTTCGATTTAAGAATGATGGAGGCCACTGTGTTCTTGGGGAACTTCAATGCTGCAGACATTTTTTGGTACCCTTCCCCAGATCTGTGCCTTGACACAATCCTGTCTCGGAGCTCTACAGACAATTCCGCCAACCTCATGGCTTGGTTTTTGCTCTGACATTCACTGTCAACTGTGGGAGCTTATATAGACAGGTGTGTGCCTTCCTAAATCATGTCCAATCAACTGAATTTACCACAGGTGAACTCTAATCAAGTTGTAGAAACATCTCAAGGATGATCAATGGAAACAGGATGCACCTGAGCTCAATTTCAAGTCTCATAGCAAAGGGTCTGAATACTTATGTAAATAAGGTATTTCTGTTTTTTATTTTTTATACATTTGTAAATAAATTCTAAAAATCTGTTTTCACTTTGTCATTATGGGGTATTGTGTGTAGATTGTTGAGGATGTTTTAATTGATTGAATCCGTTTTAGAATAAGGCAGTAACGTAACAAAATGTGGAAACAGTCAATGGCTCTGAATACTTTCCGAAGGCTCTGTATATAGGCTACCTGAACAGGAACCCAGTGGACCTGCAGTCTAAGGTACAAACTAGGTACGGTACTGCATTGTAAACAAACACCACTTCCAGCTGACCCCTGGCAGCTATTTAACATATTTGTTCAGGTTTTCAAATTCTCCTTCTGCGAGATGACTTTCCTCCTGCAACCAAACGGTTCAAATTAAGAGCCACCATCAGTACCAAGCATTAAGAGACACTCCTCTTACCTTAGCCTCAGAGGTAGGTTCCAGGAAGCATAGTCGATTACCGAGTCCCTCCACGGACAGACAAAACTTGCGATTCTCTTTCTGGATGGTGGCGACACTTTGAAGCACCACCTCATCATCCTGCCAGAGAAGAAGAGAACATTAGGAGACGTTCTGTACAACATGAGGAGACGTTCTGTACAACATGAGGAGACTTTCTGTACAACATCAGGAGACGTTTTGTACAACATGAGGAGACGTTCTGTACAACATGAGGAGACGTTCTGTACAACATGAGGAGATGTTCTGTACTGGTCCTGGAAAACAAGCAACACAATGCCAACCAGAAATCTGCTTCCACCAGGCCAACTCTTTCTCACCAGGCCAACACTTTAACCAGGCCAACTCCTTCTCACCAGGCCAACTCTTAAAGCAGGCCAACTTTTTCACCAGGCCAAATCTTTCTGACCAGGCCAACTCTTCCTCGACAGGTCAACTCTTTCACCAGGCCAACTCATTCTCACCAGGCCAACTCTTTCACCAGGCCAACTCTTTCATCCAGGACAATTCTTTCACCAGGCCAACTCTTTCTCACCAAGGCCAACTCTTTGTCACCAGGCCAACTCTTTCTCACCAGGCCAACTCTTTCTCACTAGGCCAACTCTTTCTCACTAGGCCAACTCTTTCTCAACAGGCCAACTCTTTCTGACCAGGCCAACTCTTTCTGACCAGGCCAACTCTTCCTTACCAGGCCAAATCTTTCACTAGGCCAACTCTTTCACCAGGCCAACTCTTTCACTAGGCCAACTCTTTCACCAGGCCAACTCTTTCACCAGACCAACTCTTTCTCACCAGTGCAGATAAAGATGGAGATATGAGGAGAACAGACTTCAAGATCAGACTACTGAGATGCAGGCAGGATATTGGGTTTAAAATGGGTCAACAGTCTCAGTCTTACACCAAATACTTCAGATTTGTTTTCCTCTCGCCGTGCTATACGAGATAAATGTATAATCAAGGATAGTCATCGATGATATCTCTGTTTCTCCGCCCTTACAAACACATCAAACGCTGGAGGGTCATTGTGCTGAGCAGGCCCATGCAAGATTTATGAATGGAATGAAAAGATAGTAAGAACATGAATAATTCATATATAATCATCTGTTTTATCAGCATATATAATCATATCAGAGGAAAAGAGCTAGAGAGGATAACCGATTGGTCTTGGTATCAAAAACAGTATTAAAAAGTCAAAAAGTTACAGCCCTTCTGTTGCTAGAAACAGTACGTTACACATGAAAACTAGGTTCTGAAATCTTGTTTTCAACCCCGGTTCCATTATTAAACTGATTCAGGGAAACCTGGGTCTTATTCACAAATGTACACCACAGCAAAACATTTTGCAACGGCAAAAAAATAACAAGCTTTTTGTAGTGGACAAGTTTAGGTAATTTCTCTCCATTTCCTTCCTAGTGAATACGACCCTGGTTTTAATGCATGAGGAAAGTTACGGTTGGACTGTAGTCAGGAGATCCAACTATTGATCCTATGTCTCTACCACTGTGTACTCCCACTCAGGCCACGGATATTGATTTGTGTCTCTGACGTTTTCTCTCTCTCTCTCTCTCTCTCTCTCTCTCTCTCTCTCTCTCTCTCCCTCCCCACATTGATTGGAACTGATTGTTACTATGGTTTTGTGCCTCTGGCTCTATTCAAGCAGTATTGCTTCATTACATCCAGCCCTCCTCACACAGCTGGAGCTACCAGCTGGTCAGTGTATCAGAGTGGCTCCTCATCTCATCTACCTGATGACGTAGTCCTGCCTGGGGTCAATTCCCACCAACGTCACCCTTAAAACATTCAACCGGCACCTCTGGTTTACGTTTGTTGACCTTCTAAACCACACAATTACATATAAGTCATGTAATTCAACTCACCACAACTGCTGCTTAGTTTGAGATCTACATCATTATGCAATAATGTTCTAAATGATTGGCCCCCCACAAAAAGCCACAACAATTCCATTATAAACATGTGAATGTTGGTCATAAACGATAGGCACAAGGCTAAGTAAGCTAACTGGACTCACACTGTGGTTATACTTTATAACAGATGCTTGTGGTCTGAATGATTTCGCATGAAGTGAAATGTCAAACTGTTACTGACAGACGGGGGCTCGACGGACATGAGAATGTTGATCATAAACGATAGGCACAAGGCTTTAGTAATACAACATTTACTGTCAGCTAACTGGACTCACACTGTGGTTGTACTTTAGAACAGATGCTTGAGGTCTGAGTAATGTGAAATGTCAAACTGTTACTGACAGAGGGGGCTCGACGGACTGAAGAGAGGAGGCTTCCAACTCTACGGAAGCAAGTTTGATTTCTTAATTAACCTATAGTACATATCTATCTCTCGCTCTCTCTCGCTCTCTCTCTCTCTCTCTCTCTCTCTCTCTCTCTCTCTCGCTCTCAGTGGATTAGACATAAGGCAGAAAGCATTGATGTTGGCCCAGAGTCTGGGAGTTGCTCCCTCTGAAAGACTGGGGGCTGCAAAGCTACCATTTTCCCTATATAGGGCCCATAAAGTTCAGGGAAAATGTAGTGCACTATATAGTACCCTGGCCTGCAGAAGATCTCAGTAACGCAGGCTTGTCTCCCCTTTAAAATTAAGTAAATGTTTTGCTTTCTTTTCATACACCACCGACTGTTCGGGATAGCTGGTATTTCTGGTAGCTGAGAAAACTTAGCAGCAGAACAACTGGAATGCTGGGTGTTTGAGAGGGAGAGGTAGAGAGAGAAAGAGAGAGAGAGAGAGAGAGAGAGAGGTAGAGAGAGAGAGGGAGGGAGAGAGAGATAGAGAGAGAGGTAGAGAGAGAGAGAGAGAGCGAGAGAGAGAGGTAGAGAGAGAGAGAGAGAGGTAGAGAGAGAAAGGGAGGGAGAGAGAGAGAGAGAGGTAGAGAGAGAGAGAGAGAGAGAGAGAGAGAGAGAGAGAGAGAGAGAGGGGTAGAGAGAGAGAGGGAGGGAGAGAGAGAGAGAGAGGTAGAGAGAGAAAGAGAGAGAGAGAGAGAGAGAGAGAGAGAGAGAGAGACATGTAGTGTAGATGTATGAGTGTTTGTGTGTTCGTGTGTGTGTGTGCGTACAAGCTTGTTATGTGTGTATTTGTATATACAGCAGATGTAACCATAAGCCCCCTGGATAGGTGTAAAGCGTCTCAGTAGGACCAAAGCCTTCCACAGAGCTCCTGTCTTTGTAGGGGGCTTCTCACTCTCTCCCGATCTCAAGGCTTGATCCTGAGCCAGAGAATCTCAATCTGAGTCTGCAGCCAACTGATCCTGTGACAGCAGTAGCATGAAGGAAGGCTGTAGCCACCCAGACCTGGGTTCAAATAGTATTATGTATATTTGTTCAAATATGTCTGCTTCGCTTGATTGAGCTTGCCTGGCACAATGGAAGCAATGGAACAGTCCCAAAAGTGGTAACCCCACCTTTTTTCGTGCTTCTCGTTCTTCAGACAGGCTCAATCAAACGCTTAAAGTAATTTGGAAGAAAACAATCAATATTTGAACCCAGGTCTGAAACCATCTGTTAGAAAGCTAAAGAGCCGCATCACAGTCTATCTATAGGGCCCTAGGGGGCTGCTGCCTGCGTAAGGGAGAGGAGGATCCACCCAAGTCCCCAACTTTCAAGAGCAGAGCAGAGAGTCCCCCCCTCCACCAACCATCACACCACCCCTCTGGCTCTCTCCAGCCTGCTCAGAGCATATGCCACTCAACCTTGGAAGTACTCTTCCTTCCTCGTTGCCTTCGTCTTTCTCTCTCTGTCGCCCTCTCGCTCTCTCTCTTCTTCTCTCTCTCTCTGTCGCTCTCTCTCTCCTTCTCTCTCTCCTTCTCTCTCTCTCCATCTCCTCTTCTCTAAGCAGCAGACCTGGGACCTGCTTAAAGGACAGGAGCAGGTGTGTGTGGCCTGATGGATCCACAGGGTGGTAACCTGAGATCCACCGATACTCCGCTGAGCCAAATAAACTGTCACAACTCCTCCTCCACCCACCCTCCACCGACCCCCAGCCAACCTGCACTTATACTATATACTATACTACTTTGACACGGATGATGTTCACATGCTCAGTTGGAGGTTTGGGAGAAGACACGGGAAAGTAGACTACTAGATACTGAATGGAAGCAATGAGGTTAATACTGTGTAAAGCCTTGTTCCCACCTGCCAGGGTGTGGAGTAGACCTCCTAACAGACGGACGGGGTTAGGAGTCGTACATGTCTCATAAAAGTCAGACGAGGCGATAAGTGCTGATAGAGTTAGATGTTTCTAGCTAATATAAGAACACCAGGCTCAACAGTAAGAAAACATTGTGACAACGATTACAAGACAACAATTTGTGTAGCCAAATGTTGCATTAATCTGAAAGATAACATGACTAATCTGAAAGATAACATGACTAATCTGAATGATAACATGACTAATCTGAATGATAACATGACTAATCTGAATGATAACATGACTAATCTGAATGATAACATGACTAATCTGAATGATAACATGACTAATCTGAATGATAACATGACTAATCTGAATGATAACAGGACTAATCTGAATGATAACATGACTAATCTGAATGATAACATGGTTAATCTGAATGATAACATGACTAATCTGAATGATAACATGACTAATCTGATAACATGACTAATCTGAATGATAACATGACTAATCTGAATGATAACATGACTAATCTGAATGATAACATGACTAATCTGAATGATAACATGACTAATCTGAATGATAACATGACTAATCTGAATGATAACATGACTAATCTGAACGATAATATATCTAATCTGAATGATAACATGACTAATCTGAATGATAACATGACTAATCTGAAAGATAACATGACTAATCTGAATGATAACATGGTTAATCTGAATGATAACATGGCTAATCTGAAAGATAACATGACTAATCTGAATGATAACATGGCTAATCTGAATGATAACATGACTAATCTGAAAGATAACATGACTAATCTGAACAATAACATGGCTAATCTGAATGATAACATGACTAATCTGAATGATAACATGACTAATCTGAAAGATAACATGACTAATCTGAATGATAATATGACTAATCTGAATGATAACATGACTAATCTGAAAGATAACATGACTAATCTGAATGATAACATGACTAATCTGAATGATAACATGACTAATCTGAAAGATAACATGACTAATCTGAATGATAACATGACTAATCTGAAAGATAACATGACTAATCTGAATGATAACATGGTTAATCTGAATGATAACATGGCTAATCTGAAAGATAACATGGCTAATCTGAAAGATAACATGACTAATCTGAAAGATAACATGACTAATCTGAATGATAACATGACTAATCTGAAAAGTATGTGAGGTAAAAAGCAGTGGACATTGGACCCACGCTGGACAAAGGCTCCATGCCAAACATCATTGAATGTGGTGGTTACTTACTAATTTATGAAGTGTGAAAATAAATTAACATGTAATAGTTTTCTGTGTGTTTCCTCTTCGAATCAAAAGGTTTTAGGCCTCAGGAAATCAGAGAGAAAGAGAAAGAGGGAGGGAGGGAGGGAGGGAGGGAGGGAAAGAGAGAGGGAGAGAGGGAGGGAGGGAGGGAGGGAGGGAGGGAGGGAGGGAGGGAGGGAGGGAGGGAGGGAGGGAGAGAGAGAGAGAGAGAAAGAGAGAGGGAGAGAGAGAGAGAAAGGGAGAGGGAGAGAGAGAGAGGGAGAGAGAGACGCTGAGATAGAGACAGAGAGAGAAACAGAGAGAGTGCTAGTACATTTCAAATCTACTGAACCTCACCACAGCCACAGGAACCTAAAATAACCCAGATTCATCATCAGCCCTGTGTTCAGCTAGTCACCTCCTGCTCTCACTGAGTTCTGGGCCCTAAGCAGGTTAACTACTGAGACAGCCTGTTACATATAAAGTCTGTTACATGTTCAACAGCCTGGTATTGGCCCACAGAGTCTGTTACATGTTCAACAGCCTGGTATTGGCCCACATAGTCTGTTACATGTTCAACAGCCTGGTATTGGCCCACAGAGTCTGTTACATGTTCAACAGCCTGGTATTGGCCCACAGAGTCTGTTACATGTTCAACAGCCTGGTATTGGCCCACAGAGTCTGTTACATGTTCAACAGCCTGGTATTGGCACTGAGTTTAATGAGATGTTTGGGTCTGGATGAGGGCCTGGATGGCGATGGTCGGTGAGAGTAGGCACACATCCACCTCTCACCACCGAGACCCCCGGACATCCACCTCTCACCACCGAGACCCCTAGGCACCCAGACATCCACCTCTCACCACCGAGACCCCCAGACACCCAGACATCCACCTCTCACCACCGAGACCCCCAGACATCCACCTCTCACCATCCAGACCCCCAGACATCCACCTCTCACCATCCAGACCCCCAGACATCCACCTCTCACCATCCAGACCCCCAGGCACCCAGACATCCACCTCTCACCATCCAGACCCCCAGGCACCCAGACATCCACCTCTCACCATCCAGACTCCCAGACAACCACCTCTCACCATCCAGACCCCCAGGCACCCAGACATCCAACTCTCACCAACCACTGCTATCAAGACCCCCAGGCCCCTAGAGAACCAGCCCACCGCCACCCAGATACCAAAAATATATATATACTTACCAATTGTCCTTTTGTAATAAACCAATTGTACAAATAGTAGTGTCAGCTGTGGTAGCATAACACATATTGAGTGGGCTGTCGCTGCTGTGTCTCTGTGGGAGTATATACATACTGTAGGCAGAGAGTCACTGGAACCAGTATGGCCTCTGCTTGAGAATTTAAAATTAGACTTACAGAAGAAATGCTGGAATGCTTTCAGTAGGCACAAAACAGAGGGAAACAAGGAAGGGAATTTCGTGAAATCGAAAGGCTACCACCTCCGAGACTTGAATCGTTTTAGTGAGAACTTGACAAGGAGTTCCTGTGTATTTATTGGGGCAATCAACTTTGAACTTTGAACTTGAAACAATAAGCAGAATGCTCAGTTTGCTTACGATTCCAAAATGTTTTCTCCTGACTGACCTTAAAAACCACTTAAGTTGTTTTTGACAGTTTTTATCGACACAAAAAAAAAATTACAGATTGTTGCAATGGTGAAGTTGTATGCTGTAAAACCTCTGAAATGTTCATAGCTGTCATTTTTTAAATATATTTTTTCATTTTTACTAGGCTAGGCTACCCTGCCGCCCCTCCACTCTAACCACTAGGCTACCCTGCCGCCTCTACACTCTAACCACTAGGCTACCCTGCCGCCCATTTGAAGGTTAATGTCTCACAGTCGACAAGCACAATAGATGTAATCACATTAAAGGAGCAATCTGCAGTTGCTGCATCCATTTTTGGACTTAAATTAATGATATGTACCCATTTATTCTTGAGGAATAAGACGTATAAATGCCTCATGAGCTTAGTTCAACTGTTGTACCCCATCAGGACACAAACTATAAGCTTGTTTTACTCAATACATGAAATCAAAATTATAGTTTTAACCACGGATGGTCAGTCTTTGCATCCAGAGCTTTATCTATGAATTTGAGAGTGGCTACATTTCTCTAGCCCCATCCCTCATCTCTTTACTTTGAACATAACTAAACCATAAACCATAACTCTCTGTTCATTTTCTCTACCATGAGACAAAAAACAGTTGTTTAGCATCATCTCTTGTTTTCTTAGTTTTTTTTTATAAAAAAAAACGATTTCTTTCATATTATTGGACTATATATGCAGTACCAGTCAAAAGTTTGGACACACCTACTCATTCAAGGGTTTTTCTTTATTTGTACTATTTTCTACATTGTAGAATAATAGTGAAGACATCAAAATTATGAAATAACACATATGGAATCATGTAGTAACCAAAAAAGTGTTAAACAAATCAAAATATATTTGAGATTTGAGATTATTCAAAGTAGCCACCCTTTGCCTTGATGACAGTTTTGCATACTCTTGGCATTCTGTCAACCAGCTTCATGAGGTTGTCACCTGGAATGCATTTCAATTAACAGGTGTGCCTTGTTAAAAGTTCATTTGTGAAATGTATTTCCTTTTAAGGCATTTGAGCCAATCAGTTGTGTTGTGACAAGGTAGGGTTGGTATACAGAAGTTGGCCTTATCGGGTATATGTAGTCCATATTATGGCAAGAACAGCTCAAATAAGCAAAGAGAAACGACAGTCCATCATTACTTTAACACATCAGTCTTATCGGATAATTACATCAATGATTAGTCAGATAATTTTAAGAATTTTGAAAGTTTCTTCAATTGCAGTGGCAAAAACCATCGAGCGCTATGATGAAACTGGCTCTCATGAGGACCGCCACAGGAAAGGAAGACCTCTGGTGCAGAGGATAAGTTCATTACAGTTACCAGCCGCAGAAATTGCAACCCAAATAAATGCTTCACAGAGTTCAAGTAAAAGACACATCTCCACATCAACTGTTCAGAGAAGACTGTGTGAAACAGGCATTCATGGTCAAATTGCTGCTAAGACACCACTGAGAGTTTTGGTTCCAATTGCCATGTCTTTGTGAGATGCAGAGTAGGTGAACGAATGATCTCTGCATGTGTGGTTCCCAACATGAAGCATGGAGGGGGAGGTGTGATGGCGTGGGGGTGCTTTGCTGGTGACACTGTCTGTGATTTATTTAGAATTCAAGGCACACTTAACCAGCATGGCTACCACAGCATTCTGCAGTGATACGCCATCCCATCTGGTTTGCGCTTAGTGGGACTATAATTTGTTTATCAACAGCACAATGACCCAAAACCTCCAGGCTGTTTAAGGGCTATTTGACCAAGAAGGGGGGTGATGGAGTGCTGCATCAGATGACCTTGATTCCACAATCCCCCGACCTCAACTCAAATGAGATGGTTTGGGATGAGTTGGATCGAGTGAAGGAAAAGCAGCCAACAAGTGCTCAGCATATGTGGGAACTCCTTCAAGACTATTAGAAAAGCATTCCAGGTGAAACCTGTTTCGAGAATGCCAAGAGTGTGTAATGCTGTCATTGAGGCAAAGGGTTGCTACTTTAAGAATATAAAATATAAAATATATTTTGATTTGTTTAACACTTCTTTAGTTATTACATAATTCCATATGTGTTATTTCATTGTGTTTATGTTGTCACTATCATTCTACAATGTAGAAAATAGTAAAAAAATAAAGAAAAACCCTTTAATGAGTCGGTGTGTCCACACTTTAGACTGGTTTTATTTATTTAACCTCTAGCCAAGTCAGTTATGAACAAATTCATATTTACAATTACGGCCTACCCCGAGCCAAACCCGGACAACGCTGGGCCAATTTGCGCCGCCCTACGGGTCTCCCAATCACGGTCGGATGTGATACAGCCTGGATACTGGTGCTGTATATACAGTATAAAATGACACTTCATTTTTGGCATGAAAAAACAGCAAGATATTAATATCAATACAATATATTATATCACATTTACATTTCTTAATCAGTTTTTTACCATGGGCGAGGAGGACGCTTTGTTACTGCTGATGGCCGCTATAATGTTACTTGCAGCATATTGCCTTAAACAAGCATATTGCCTTAAAGCATCATATTGCCTTAAAGCATCATATTGCCTTAAAGCATCATATTGCCTTAAACCAGCATATTGCCTTAAAGCATCATATTGCCTTAAACAAGCATATTGCCTTAAAGCATCATATTGTCTTAAACCAGCATATTGCCTTAAAGCAGCATATTGCCTTAAACCAGCATATTGCCTTAAAGCAGCATATTGCCTTAAACAAGCATATTGCCTTAAAGCAGCATATTGCCTTAAAGCAGCATATTGCCTTAAACCAGCATATTGCCTTAAAGCATCATATTGCCTTAAACCAGCATATTGCCTTAAACAAGCATATTGCCTTAAACCAGCATATTGCCTTAAAGCATCATATTGCCTTAAAGCAGCATATTGCCTTAAAGCAGCATATTGCCTTAAACCAGCATATTGCCTTAAAGCATCATATTGCCTTAAAGCAGCATATTGCCTTAAACAAGCATATTGCCTTAAACAAGCATATTGCCTTAAACCAGCATATTGCCTTAAAGCAGCATATTGCCTTAAAGCAGCATATTGCCTTAAACAAGCATATTGCCTTAAACAAGCATATTGCCTTAAACCAGCATATTGCCTTAAACCAGCATATTGCCTTAAAGCAGCATATTGCCTTAAACCAGCATATTGCCTTAAACCAGCATATTGCCTTAAAGCAGCATATTGCCTTAAAGCAGCATATTGCCTTAAACAAGCATATTGCCTTAAAGCATCATATTGCCTTAAAGCAGCATATTGCCTTAAACCAGCATATTGCCTTAAAGCATCATATTGCCTTAAAGCAGCATATTGCCTTAAACCAGCATATTGCCTTAAAGCAGCATATTGCCTTAAACCAGCATATTGCCTTAAAGCAGCATATTGCCTTAAACCAGCATATTGCCTTAAACAAGCATTTGCCTTAAACAATCATATTGCCTTAAACAAGCATATTGCCTTAAACAAGCATATTGCCTTAAACAAGCATATTGCCTTAAACAAGCATATTGCCTTAAACAAGCATATTGCCTTAAACCAGCATATTGCCTTAAAGCAGCATATTGCCTTAAAGCATCATATTGCCTTAAACAAGCATTTGCCTTAAACAATCATATTGCCTTAAACAAGCATATTGCCTTAAACAAGCATATTGCCTTAAACAAGCATATTGCCTTAAACAAGCATATTGCCTTAAAAAGGCATATTGCCTTAAACAAGCATATTGCCTTAAACCAGCATATTGCCTTAAACAAGCATATTGCCTTAAACAAGCATATTGCCTTAAACAAGCATATTGCCTTAAACCAGCATATTGTCTTAAACCAGCATATTGCCTTAAACAAGCATATTGCCTTAAACAAGCATATTGCCTTAAACAAGCATATTGCCTTAAACAAGCATATTGCCTTAAACCAGCATATTGCCTTAAACCAGCATATTGCCTTAAAGCATCATATTGCCTTAAAGCAGCATATTGCCTTAAAGCAGCATATTGCCTTAAAGCAGCATATTGCCTTAAAGCATCATATTGCCTTAAAGCATCATATTGCCTTAAAGCAGCATATTGCCTTAAACCATCATATTGCCTTAAAGCATCATATTGCCTTAAAGCATCATATTGCCTTAAGCAGCATATTGCCTTAAACCAGCATATTGCCTTAAAGCATCATATTGCCTTAAACCAGCATATTGCCTTAAACAAGCATATTGCCTTAAACAAGCATATTGCCTTAAACAAGCATATTGCCTTAAAGCATCATATTGCCTTAAAGCATCATATTGCCTTAAACCAGCATATTGCCTTAAACCAGCATATTGCCTTAAAGCATCATATTGCCTTAAAGCAGCATATTGCCTTAAAGCAGCATATTGCCTTAAAGCAGCATATTGCCTTAAAGCAGCATATTGCCTTAAAGCATCATATTGCCTTAAAGCAGCATATTGCCTTAAAGCAGCATATTGCCTTAAACCAGCATATTGCCTTAAAGCATCATATTGCCTTAAAGCATCATATTGCCTTAAAGCAGCATATTGCCTTAAACCAGCATATTGCCTTAAAGCAGCTCCAAATGATAAGAATATTTGGAAGATAAATACACAACGCAGAGGATGAGAGGACGGTCCAGTCGTACTTGGTCCAGTCGTACTGCAAGGACTTCTGATTGGTCAATCCCAGGCTAGTGTGGGGGGGTTATAAATGGCATCCTGTTCCTTTGTTCGGTGGAGAAAAGCTGAGGACAGGGGAGACTGAACATCTACCTCCCAGCATAACATCTTGATTTGTCCTTCTCAAATAAACCTATTTTTCTCCCCGATTTTCTTTGGAGTTTGTGTTATTGAAGAATAACATCAATTGCTAACAAAATCAAATAAGCTGTCATGCATGCAAGGCTGAACAGTTGGTCTGAGTCTGCATCAGCAGCACTGAGGGATGAAAGCCCCGGCATGCATCCCGAATGGCACCCTATTCCCTATGTAGTGCACTACTTTTGACCAGAGCCCTATGGCACCCTATTCCCTATGTAGTGCACTACTTTAGACCAGAGCCCTATGGCACCCTATTCCCTATGTAGTGCACTACTTTAGACCAGAGCCATTTGGGACGGGCCCTCAGCCAGGGTCACATCTGGTGGATGGCTGGGGGCTGGAGTGACTGTATGCCACCTACCTAGATGTCTGTCCAGCATAAAGAGAGTGATGTGGGGGTGGAAGGAGAAAGGGAGGTAGAGAGAGAGAGAGAGAGAGAGAGAGAGAGAGAGAGAGAGAGAGAGAGATAAGGAGAGAGAGAGAGATAAGGAGAGAGAGAGAGAGATAAGGAGAGAGAGAGAGAGAGAGAGAGAGAGAAACAGAGAGAGAGATTGATAAGAAGAGAGAGAGAAACAGAGTGGGAGAGAGAGAGAGAGAGAGAGAGAGAGAGAGAGAGAGAGAGAGAGAGAGAGATAAGGAGAGAGAGAGAGATAAGGAGAGAGAGAGAGAGAGAGAGAGAGATAAGGAGAGAGAGAGAGATAAGGAGAGAGAGAGAGAGATAAGGAGAGAGAGAGAGATAAGGAGAGAGGGAAAGATATATATAGAGAGAGAAACAGAGAGGGAAAGATAGAGAGAGAGAGAGAAACAGAGAGAGAGAGAAACAGAGAGAGGGAAAGATAGAGAGATTGAGAGAGAAATAGAGAGAGGGAAAGATAGAGAGAGTGATAAGGAGAGAGAAACAGAGAGGGAAAGATACAGAGAGAGAGAGAGTGATAGAGAAAGAGAGAGAGATACAGAGAGAGAGAGTGATAGAGAAAGAGAGAGATACAAAGAGAGAGAGTGATAGAGAAAGAGAGAGAGAGATACAGAGAGAGAGTGATAGAGAAAGAGAGAGAGAAACAGAGAGAGGGAGTGATAGAGAAAGAGAGAGAGAGAGATACAGAGAGAGAGCGATAGAGAAAGAGAGAGAGAAACAGAGAGAGGGAGTGATAGAGAAAGAGAGAGAGAGAGAGAGATACAGAGAGAGAGTGATAGAGAAAGAGAGAGATACAGAGAGAGAGTGATAGAGAAAGAGAGAGATACAGAGAGAGAGTGATAGAGAAAGAGAGAGAGAGAGAGAGATACAGAGAGAGAGTGATAGAGAAAGAGAGAGAGAAACAGAGAGAGGGAGTGATAGAGAAAGAGAGAGAGGGAGATACAGAGAGAGAGTGATAGAGAAAGAGAGAGAGAAACAGAGAGGGAGTGATAGAGAAAGAGAGAGAGAGAAACAGAGAGAGAGTGATAGAGAAAGAGAGAGAGAGAAACAGAGAGAGAGTGATAGAGAAAGAGAGAGAGAAACAGAGAGAGGGAGTGATAGAGAAAGAGAGAGAGAGAAACAGAGAGAGAGTGATAGAGAAAGAGAGAGAGAGAGAGAGAGAAACAGAGAGAGAGTGATAGAGAAAGAGAGAGAGAAACAGAGAGAGGGAGTGATAGAGAAAGAGAGAGAGAGAGAGAGAGATACAGAGAGAGAAAGGCAAAGAGAGAGTGGTGGAGGGTGGCAGATACAGAGAGATCAGGTACTTTGGTCAGCCATTTCAGGCTTTCCATCTTACTATAATGCTCACAGATTCGGACCATTTTACAATAAGGTGTAAACTCACAGACTACTGACCTAGAGCAGGACTCAGGGATTTTTCTGCCATTGAAACCCTTGGACGGGCCGCCTAAGCGTTTTATCCAAACAGTGTAAAAATATTTATTTTTCTGGATACATAAACGATTTCAATGTAAACTTAAATGACTAAAAACAGATATAAACTATGCAGAAAAGATAATGGATCTCTATATTTTTCTATAATATAATCTTTGAGAATTAACAATCCCCAAAATATTTCTGTTTTCATTTTCATCGTTTTTTTTCCCCCTGTGAAGTTGCATTCATGTCTGAAATGTGCTGTATAAATAAAGCTTGGATGAAAATAAAATCTAGATCGTTTTTTTTTTTTAAACAAATTTAGCAGTATAGATTTTGTTATTATGTTTGAGCAAAATAACACAGCATTAGCCATGGCAACATGCGTAAAATTGCAGGAAATTAGATTTAAAATTAACATTTTCTCTCAGCTCCATGGCAGAATATGTAGAATCGCAGGAAATTGACTTAAAACTGCAAAAATGTCTCTACGCCAGCAAAGATGAGGGTCTCTAAAATGTACTCCAAAATTCAGCTGTGCTGACTGGCCAACCACGACCCCATGCCACGCCCCTGCCACACCCCCTGCCACGCCCACCACCAAAGCCCCTTTTTGATGTGGATACACCCTAGGACTATGTCCATATTTAATCAAGACTTCAATCGGGATATGATCCACTGTCCAAGTCTTTGCAGTTAACTATCTGATTTGATTATGTACGAGTACAATGAACAAGAGGAGGAGCACATCTTCGGTAATAAGATGTCTGACTAGACTTAATAACGTCTCTAATATGATGAAGAAGTTATGAATTTTACCTCCATCGGCAACAGAATAGATGTTGACGGTAGGTAAAAGATTTTCACAATATCATTTACGTAGCGGCAGGTATCCTAGTTGTTAAGGGCGTTGGGTCAGTAACTGAGAGGTTGATGGTTCGAATCCCCAAGCCGACTAGGTGAAAAATCTGTCGATGTGCCTTTGGGCAAAGGACTTAACCTTAATTGCTCCTGTAAGTTGCTCTGGATAGGTCTGCTAACATATAAATGTTGTAACAAGTAGAACTTGGATAGAGACTGTTTACACATCTATCAATGTTGTAACAAGGAGGCTGCAAGTCAATGTCACTTTGGAGATGTTGTTTTTCTTACTGTTGAGACCTGAGACGAGACACGAATCAACAGGGTGTTTCTGCTGTTGAGACCTGAGACGAGACACGAATCAACAGGGTTTTTCTGCTGTTGAGACCTGAGACGAGACACGAATCAACAGGGTTTTTCTGCTGTTGAGACCTGAGACGAGACGCAAACCAACTGGGTTTTTCTGCTGTTGAGATCTGAGATGAGACGCGAACCAACAGGGTGTTTCTGCTGTTGAGACCTGAGATGAGACACGAACCAACAGGGTTTTTCTGCTGTTGAGACCTGAGACGAGACGCGAACCAACAGGGTTTTTCTGCTGTTGAGACCTGAGATGAGACGCAAACCAACAGGGTTTTTCTGCCAATAATATTCCTGTTCTCCATTAATACCACAAACTTGACTAACAATGTATTGGCTAGATTTAGGCTAACTATGTCAAACAGTTACTTATAATTAATCCAATGCTTGTTCCAAATGATACATATTCCTCTCCAAATAAGTGTTCATTAAACAATGAGAATAATACAACGCTGAAGTAAAGGCAACAGTTTAAAAGATATGTGTGAATGGCGCGTCAGCAGCAGCATTTACATGGTAATGAGGCTACTATCGTCCCCGGGTACCAAATCTCAGCAGTACAGATCCTATTTCAGTCCTCGCCATTGATTAACGAAGGAAATTATTTGGCTTGAGAGTTACTTCACGGCTCAAGCCGTTGTACCTACTGTGGGAATGTTGCTAATTCAAGACGGGAACTCTCTGTCTAGCAGCAGGCATTGTGATGCGATCAGACTTTTAATCGTAATGCCCAATCAAATCGATCTTCTCAGGGGAATTTGAGAATGAAAAGAGAGACGGAGAAGAAGAAATAATTCATTACTCCAAAAATAACAAAAAGACTACAAAAAGTTAAAATAGCAGTCAAGTTCCTAGTTATAGATCAGCTATAAAAAAATGTAAATAAAATATTTAACCTTTATTTAACTAGGCTAGTCAGTTAAGAACAAAATCTTATTTACAATGACGGCCAACACCGGCCAAACCCCGACGACACTGGGCCAGTTGTGCGCCACCCTATGGGACTCCCAATCACGGCCGGTTGTGCGCCACCCTATGGGACTCCCAATCACGGCCGGTTGTGCGCCATTCTATGGGACTCCCAATCACGGCCGGTTGTGATACAGGGAAACACTGCCAAAGTAAAATGAGTTAGGTAAGTATTAGGAAAGAGAGAAGCAGACAGTCACCCTTTCCTTCAGCAGTGATGAGTCCCTAGAGGACTGCGTAACCAAAACCCACATCGTACCAATGCCATGATGAGAGCCTGATCAATGAATACTCAGGAAGTCACTTCTCATCCAATCTGAATCAAATTATGAAGGAAGCCTGGATATTCTGTGGCTACAGGTGAAAAACTGAGACATGACACCTGGGCATGAGTCAACACCTGTCTACAATAATACAAGTACACCTGGGCATGGGTCAACACCTGTCTGCAACAACACAGGTACACCTGGGCATGGATCAACACCTGTCTACAATAACACAGGTACACCTGGGCATGGGTCAACACCTGTCTACAACAACACAGGTACACCTGGCCCCATACACACAACAATGGTTTATCCCAAACTTTAAGGGTAAGTTTCCAGAACCAGATGACTAAAAATAACTTTCAAAGGATATTCTCAACTGGGCTTGGGAAATTCCACAATAAGAGAGTGCTGCTGAGAACAAAAACCAATGATTGTAACCATACAACTCTATGCACAATGACAATGTTTAACCATTTCAACAGAAAAGTTTACACAAACACATTTACTTGAAGAACAGTGTAGATACAAAGGTTGGTTCCAGCACAAAGGACCGACGCTGGAGAAAAGCAGGTTGAACATTTAATGTGGAACAGACGTCGAACAGGACAGGAACAGCGTCAGAACCAGGTAACAAAAATGACAAACAAACATTTATCCGGAAGCGAGGAAGAGAGATAGGGAATAGACAGATATAGGGGAGGAAATTAACACAGGTAATTGAGTCCAGGTGAGTGCAATGAATCAAGGGGAGCAGGTGTGCGTAATAATGGTGGCAGGAGTCCGTAATGCCGGGGAGCCTGGCGCCCGAGGGAGAGCGGGAGCAGGCGTGACACAAATCATGGAAGCATGCGCTTTAATCTTCGGTCCAGGAAACTGGCCCTAAGGACCCACTTATAATTCTTCCCAACCCTGAGCATGGATCATCAGCACCGCAGAGGCATGCATGCACCTGGCCCAGACCCACCTGTCCCAGACCCATCTGGCTCCAGACCAGCAGTTTAAATCCTCTCATTTCCTTTCCAGAGACAACAGGATGAAGGAGCTCTGGAGAGTCTAACAACAGTATTTTAATTGGGACAGGTGGCACTGCAAACCAACCACCTCTGCGACAGGTGGCACTGCTAACCACCCACCTCTGGGATTAGGTGCCACTGCTAACCACCCACCTCTGGGATTAGGTGCCACTGCTAACCACACACATCTGGGATAGTTGCCACTGCTAACCTCCCACCTCTGAGAGTAGGTGCTAACCAGCCACCTCTGGGATTAGGTGCCACTGCTAACCACCCACCTCTGGGATTAGGTGCCACTGCTAACCACACACATCTGGGATAGGTGCCACTGCTAACCACCCACCTCTGGGATTAGGTTCCACTGCTAACTACCCACCTCTGGGATTAGGTGCCACTGCTAACCACCCACCTCTGGGATTAGGTGCTAACCACCCACCTCTGGGATTAGGTGCCACTGCTAACCACCCACCTCTGGGATTAGGTGCCACTGCTAACCACCCACCTCTGGGATTAGGTGCCACTGCTAACCTCCCACCTCAGGGATTAGGTGCTAACCACCCACCTCTGGGATTAGGTGCCACTGCTAACCACCCACCTCTGGGATTAGGTGCTAACCACCCACGTCTGGGATTAGGTGCCACTGCTAACCACCCACCTCTGGGATTAGGTGCTAACCACCCACATCTGGGATAGGTGCCACTGCTAACCACCCACCTCGGGGATAGGTGCCACCGCTAACCACCCACCTCGGGGATTAGGTGCTAACCACCCACCTCGGGGATTAGGTGCTAACCACCCACCTCGGGGATTAGGTGCTAACCACCCACCTCGGGGATAGGTGCCACCGCTAACCAACCACCTCTACTACCCCAAATATTGTTTAATGTTCTCTCACCAGCCCTTTAGCACTATAGATTTCCCAAAGACATACAATCAGCTTTTTGTGGACGAAGTTGTCTGAGGTATAAAAGTATTCAACTTTGTAATGAATTTGAACAGCAACAGTGCCAACAAACTCTTCAAACACTGGACAACATTTAAACAAGCATTTAGCTACACTCGCAATAACATCTGCTAACCATGCGTATGTGACTAATAAAATTTGATTTGATTTGAAACACTGGGCAACTTTTAGCAGAACTGTGCATTTGGTGAAAAACCCAGGGGATATTTGCACATTTGTTTTGCATACGCTCAATACAGCCTAAAAAGTGAATCACCAACATACAGCAATGGAATCAAACAACAGAATTCCTAGTCTTGCTCCTACACATGTCCTCTTCTTATTCTGTCCCCGGCATGACTATATCTTTATATCGCCTCAAACTTTGCGGTAGCAAGCTGTTGACTTCGAAATACTAGCTCATCCCTATAAAAATGGTGCTAAAATGCCGCTGGTCTTGTGCTAGCTGCCCAGCTGACGCAATGACCCATGGTGTAGTGTGTTGTGGTGTGGGCAGGAGCCAGCAAGCAGGGAACGCATGTACAGCGTGTATGCATGGGCTGAGGAAGCATCAGCTTTTAAAGAGGCTAAATTTAAGTTCTCCTTCGGAATGCAGAAGGCTTCCAGAACAACATCAACTCCAAATAAGCACTCTGCTGCTGCTACTGCTACTGCATGGGGGCATGGGACAAGGCTAGGGTCTGGGGAAGCGTCCTCTCTGGATTTAAAAGGGTTGACTACCTTCACAGTTCTGCACATCACCTCTTGAGTTAATGACGAGTATGACATCACAGCCACAAAGTTTTGAAAACTCCTTCAAACTACAAGGGCTCTTTAATAACACTGGACTACAAAATATAGATCCAAGCCTTCGAACTTCTGACTTCGCAATCACACTTTGGAACTGAGATTATGGGAAAAACAAGTCCAATTTCATACAACTGCTTCAAATTCTTTCATCGTGTTGCTTTCTAATTTGATCATTATTTTTTTGCTGAGAATTTTAATGCACAGCAGGAAATGCAAACTTGTAGTGCATTCAAGGTTAAAAAGGCTCCTAAAGTTTGTAATTTCCATTAAAAAAAGGTAAGATTTGATTTGCCCTAACAATTTTTGTTGATCAAACCCTACAAAAATCTCCATTAAATATAATCAAAAGAATAATTCACATTTCCTGTTGCTGCAGGAATATTTTCCTGCTGTAGCAAACTGGCATAAATTAAGATCCTACATCTGTAGCTATCGATCTAAATTCTCTATCAGATCAATAATAAGGCCTTGGCTAGCCTATACATCAACTCAACCACTGCCACTACTGCAGAAAAGTCTCTGTTCAGGCCAACAGAAAACACGCTGATTGGCACATTTTGTTTTTCTGTTGCTCATTAGAAAACGAGATTTCAGTCTTGGAGGTATGTTTTCAGTCCGATGCCGTGTTTGGTTAATGTTTGTCCCCCATGAGACACTGTACACGCGGAAGACTATTCAATTCATCAAAATCCCCGGAATGATTCTAATTCAAGAAATGTGTAATTCATTTTGACGTTTTTGCCGAGGATTGATTTAGTTGTGCAATTTTACATCTAACTATGGTGTTTGGTGCAGTATTTCTCAAGTAAAAAAATGTGCACCGTGCTGTCAGAGTGTATGTGTGTGTGCGTGTGTGGCGTCAGTATGCATGTGGGCCCGTATTATGTGTGTGTGTGTGTGTGTGTGTGTGTGTGTGTGTGTGTGTGTGTGTGTGTGTGTGTGTGTGTGTGTGTGTGTGTGTGAGCGTGTGTGTGTGAGCGTGTGTGTGTGAGCGTGTGTGCTTGGCGTCAGTATGCATGTGGGTGCGTATGTAGTGTGTGTGTTAAGGTGTCTGTGTAAGGATAAAATAAAACATATAAATCTGTGAGTGTGTGGGTAGGGTCTAGTGTGTGTGGGCCTTCCTCTGACACCACCTGGCATACAGGTCCTGGATGGCAGGAAGCTTGGCCCCAGTGAAGTACTGGGCCGTATTCACCACCCTCTGTAGCGCCTTGCATTTGGGTGCCTTGCAGTTGCCATACCAAGCGGTGATGCAGCCAGTCAAGATGCTCTCAATGGTGCAGCTGTAGAACTTTATGCAGATCTGAGGAACCGTGCCCCCAAAAAATTCTGCCTCCTGATGGGGAAGAGGCGCTGTCTTGCCCTCTTCACAACTGGGTGGGTGTGTGTGGACCATGTTAATTCCTCAGGGATGTGAACACGGAGGGACTTGAAGCTCTCGACCCGCTCCACTGCAGCCACATTGATGTGAAATGGGGCGCCGCTCTGTTTCCTGTAGTCCACGATCTTCTCCTTTGTCTTGCTGACGTTGAGGGAAAGGTTGTTGTCCTGGCACCACACTGCCAGGTCTCTGAACTCCTCCCTATAGGCTGCCTCATCGCCGTCTGTGATCAGTCTTACCAACGTTGTGTCGTAAGCAAACTTAATGATGGTGTTGGAGTTATGCGCGGTCACACAGTCATAGCTGAACGGGGAGTAGAGGAGGGGACTAAGCACACACCCATGAGGGGCCCCCGTGTTGAGGCTCACTACCCGGGGGTGCCTCGTCAGGAAGTCAGGATTCAGTTGCAGAGGTAGTTGTTCTGTTCCAGGGTGCTGAGCTTGGTAATAATCTTGGAGGGGACTATGGTGTTGAATGCTGAGCCTTAGTCAATGAACAGCATTCTTTACCTTGGCGTTCTTGGGCACAGGGACTATGGTGGTCTGCTTGAAACAAGTTGGTATTACAGAGCGGGTCAGGGATAGGTTATAAATGTCAGTGGAGACACTTGCCAGCTGGTCAGCGCATGCTCTGAGTATATGTCCTGGTATTCCTTCTGGCCCCACGGCCTTGTGAATATGAACCTATTTAAAGGTCTTACTCACATCAGCTACGGAGAGCATGATCACACAGTCGTCCGGGAACAGCTGGTGTTCTCATGCATGGTTCAGTGTTGTTTGCATAGAAGCAAGATTTGAAGGTCTTTAGCTCGTCTGGTAGACTTATGTTGCTGGGCAGCTCATGGCTGGGTTTTCCTTTGTAATCTATGATAGTTTGCAAGCCCTGCCACATCTGTCGAATGTCAGAGCTGACGTAGTAGGATTCAATCTTAGTCCTGTATTGACATCTTGCCTGTTTGATGGCTTGTCGGAGGTCATAACGGGATTTCTTATAAGCATCCAGATTACTGTCCCGCTTCATGAAACCGGCAGCTCTAGCCAATAGCTCAGTATGAACGTTGTCTGTAATCCATGGATTCTGGTTAGGGTATGTGCGTATGGTCACTGTGGGGATGAGTCATCTAAGCACTTATTAATGAAGCCGGTGACTGATGTGGTAATCTCCTCAATGTTATCGGATCAATCCCGGAACATATTTCAGTCTGTACTCGCGAAACAGTCCTGTTGCTTAGCATCCACTTTATCGGACCACTTCTGTATTGAGTGTGTCACTGGTATTTCCTGTTTGACTTTTTGCTGTAAGCAGGAAGCCGGAGGATAGAGTTATATTCTGATTTGCAAAAAAAGGAAGGTGAGGGAGAGCTTTATATGCTTGTCTGTGTGTGGAGTAAAGGTGATCTAGAGTTTTTTCGCCTCTAGTTGCATAGGTGACATGCTGGTAAAAATTACGGAAAACTGATTTAATTTTCCCTGCATTAAAATCACTGACTACAAGAAACGCCACCTCTGAATGTGCATTTTCTTGTTTGCATATGGCCCTATACAGCTTGTTGAGTGTGGTCCTAGTGCCAGCATCCGTTTGTGGTGGTAATAAGACAGCTACAAAAAAATATAGATGAAAACTCTCTTGGTAAATAGTATGGTCTGCAGCTTATCATGAGGTATTCTAACTCAGACTCAGCAAAAATTAAATAAACAGATACTTCTGTGCACAAACTGGAAAAAATTACTTATTGTGGAACTGCGGTTGAATCATCTATAACATCTCTTCCGACGTGCAGAAATTAAGTTATACTTATTTATCTGATTATGAATGTCAATGAATTACATATAAATCAGATCCTAACACATTTACAATCAGTGCTTTAATTAATGCTAAGGAGCGTGTTTTTGTATCGACTGACTACCGATAATCTCTCATGACAGCCTGATTAGACTATTGATGTTATGTGTGCTTGGGGCCTGTGAAAACCCCTGGAATATGGCTGTTTTCGCTAGATAATCAGGATGCCATTGAGTGGTGTGAGTGTCAGGTGAATCTGAGAGCCATCAGGATCAGCATATCACAGGCCTGTTAAACACTGTAGGCCGTCAAATACTGCTGACCGACCTGTCAAACAGCCACCTCTAGGTCTTCTCTCTATCGTAACATACTGGATTGAAGGATCAACTACACATCTGTCTTCACTTCTCTGGTTATGGATCAACTACACATCTGTCTTCTCTACTCTGGTAAAAGATCAACTACACATCTGTCTTCTCTTCTCTGGTAAAGGATCAACTACACATCTGTCTTCTCTACTCTGGTAAAAGATCAACTACACATCTGTCTTCTCTTCTCTGGTAAAGGATCAACTACACATCTGTCTTCTCTTCTCTGGTAAAGGATCAACTACACATCTGTCTTCTCTTCTCTGGTAAAATATCAACTACACATCTGTCTTCTCTACTCTGGTTATGGATCAACTACACATCTGTCTTCTCTTCTCTGGTAAAGGATCAACTACACATCTGTCTTCTCTTCTCTGGTTATGGATCAGCTACACATCTGTATTCTCTTCTCTGGTAAAGGATCAACTACACATCTGTCTTCTCTACTCTGGTTATGGATCAACTACACATCTGTCTTCTCTTCTCTGGTTATGGATCAACTACACATCTGTCTTCTCTTCTCTGGTTATGGATCAGCTACACATCTGTCTTCTCTTCTCTGGTTATGGATCAACTACACATCTGTCTTCTCTTCTCTGGTTATGGATCAGCTACACATCTGTCTTCTCTTCTCTGGTTATGGATCAGCTACACATCTGTATTCTCTTCTCTGGTAAAGGATCAACTACACATCTGTCTTCTCTTCTCTGGTTATGGATCAGCTACACATCTGTCTTCTCTTCTCTGGTTATGGATCAACTACACATCTGTCTTCTCTTCTCTGGTAAAGGATCAACTACACATCTGTCTTCTCTTCTCTGGTTATGGATCAGCTACACATCTGTCTTCTCTTCTCTGGTAAAAGATCAACTACACATCTGTCTTCTCTTCTCTGGTTATGGATCAGCTACATATCTGTCTTCTCTTCTCTGGTAAAAGATCAACTACACATCTGTCTTCTCTTCTCTGGTTATGGATCAACTACACATCTGTCTTCTCTTCTCTGGTTATGGATCAGCTACACATCTGTCTTCTCTTCTCTGGTTATGGATCAGCTACACATCTGTCTTCTCTTCTCTGGTTATGGATCAGCTACACATATGTCTTCTCTTCTCTGGTTATGGATCAGCTACACATCTGTATTCTCTTCTCTGGTTAAGGATCAACCATCAACCATCATAGTTTGATCTGGTGACACACACACCAGCCTGTTGGATCTTTCTAACTCTATGGAAGTGTGTTATCCTCCATTGTATGACGCTGGACAGTTTATCAGCACAGCATGTCTAAGGTATCACAAAATATCACACTCCAAGAGATATGTCAGGACTAGCCTATACGTCAATGGCGAACCAACTGTGATGGATGGTTATTCACACCAGGGCAACATACATACTGTACATCGTATCGTTTACAAAGATAAATGCCTTGTAGCCCCACATGAACCCTATGTAGCATAGTGTAAGTAATCTTCATCGAACCACTAAAATAGCTCTAAAATAGCAGAGCCATGCTTGGGGTTATCTTACTTGTGAACAGAACTTATTAAAACACCTCTCCCTGAGTCAAAGCAAAGCACACAGGTTAAAATAGTTTTAGCTTTTATTTCGATGATTAAATCAACAGTAGCCTTTTCACAAGCAACTACAACCCACACACAGACGGAAAGCCAGAAGAAAATCAAATAAACATTATGTTCTTTAAGTTTAGTCGATATATCATTGTCATTATAGAGGAAAACAGATACAACCATACTCCAAACTCAATTATATTAGAATGATTATGCAAAAATCACTACTTTTATTTTACAATTATGTAGGCCTAATTTAAATGTGCCATTGCACCTGCAGCTGGGACTTTCATTTAAATTCCAATGTGCCTCGAGCTCTGGCGACAGGTGCTCTGAGAGCCAATATGCAGCTCGCTCACTGCACAGTAGCCCATAGCGTGCACCATACACCTAGGTCAACTTCCCAACAAGGGCAGAATCTCATGAATTATATAAAACACCCAAAATAAAACTGCACCTATTTTATTAGAAGTCAGAGCAGTTTTCATATCCTGATTTTGCATTAGTCCAGGTATTCAAGCAAATGATAGACTCTCTATCCAGCAGTGACACCAGTTGTTGCCATTTAAAGCCATATCCAAGAACATTTCCTTTCAAGACACCCGGTCCCCCCAAAAAACGCTTTGGTTATGCATAAAAAGTAAACAAATAATGTAGCTACTTACAGTTCGTAAGAACTGGATATCATCCTCTCCTTCTCCGCCCTCAGCCATGGCTGTGAAGGAGCCTGTTTAGACTATGAAAGCCACCACTGACTGGAGATGCAGTAGGCTAGACAGAAACGCGATGCTGTAGCTCTCCTGCCGATATTAGCATGGAGCTAATTCCACAACCATATAGGGCAGACCGGGCAAGCCCCCCCCCCCCCCCCCCCCCCCCCCCCCACCCCGCGTCCACTGCACACCTCACCGCGGATTGTCACTCAATGCCTACCCACCCCGGACTGTGTGCTCCCTGCGGCTGCCAATGTCAGCAGTACGCTGAGTGAGCTATGGTGGGTGCGAGAGGAGAGGAGACGAGACGAGCACGCCTCGGCAAGCGGACGAGGCTACTGCTATTTAATGATTCAGAATGAAATGACAAAGTCTGTCACTATCACTCTGCCAGCCGTGTTTAAAAAGCAGGAGTAGGTAGTTTTATGTTAATAATAATAATAATAATGGGTCAGAACGGAGAATTGAATAACAATAATTGTGTTGAATACAAAGTTAGATTGTAGGGGCACCTCTCTCTCTCTTTCCCGCTCTGCCACTCTCTGTTGAGATAGAACAGACAGCTACCATATAAAAGTGTATACAATTTTACTACATTGATTTCTTGAAAACAATGATAACAATCGTATTCTTCTCAATTGAAAATGGATTACTCTTGTCTGCAAGGATGACTGTCCTCTCTTCAAAAAATATGATTCTCTTTTGTTTGCGTACATCGCTACATTATTTTTCTAAAGAAACGTAAAGCAATGTACGTACACAGCCTTGGCATAGCCTACCTACCCAAAACACTGGACCCCAGGCTACATTGTAGGAAATGAATTAGCCCTATCTGGTTGACAAAATGCTGCCTGCTTAGCCGTTTTCCTCATGTCCAGGTGTTGTAGTTACAATACTAACAACCATGAATTCAATTTATAGGATTAAGTCATCAGGGATGGGCAACTGGCTGGCCAATTTGACAAAATCATTTTTTAAATAAATATATATATTTTGTAAATATATACATATATATATATATATATATATATATATATATATTTTTTAACTCAGTCGTGGCTCAACATACTGTTGAGAGTTAGACTAATATAATACATCAGCTGTAATTCCGAACTGTGGTTGTGCATCAGCCGTCACTAAATTAGCCCATGTCAGCAAATTGTTTTTAGATTGGTAAATGAGTCTAGCAGCCAGCAATCTAAATGTGTGGTAAACACGATCAAATGACTGACTGGGGTGGGGCCCATTGATTATCAGTTATCATATTTAAAACGGCAAACATTTGCCTCCACCATATAGCACAATGTGTATAATTGCAAGTAATTAGCTGTCGGTATGCTGAGTTCTGTTTTTTTTTTGTGTGTGGCCCTGACCCTCATCAAAGATGCTGATCCCTGAAGTAGCCTAACATAAAGTAGTCCTAAATGAGATAGACTTATTTAGAAACTATGTAGCGGCTACATTAGCCGAAGGATTCCATTTGGTTAGTCAACTCCAACTTTGAACTCTCTCTTTGCCAACACGTGCACGACCACATGCTTGCACTGCCTTAATCACACTTGAAGAAATGTATGAAAAGTGTCCGTCTACAGATTATGACGTGATAGCACACACATAAGTGTTTTGTTGTTGAAGTCACTGCTGACATCTAGTGGAGTTCACTTAGTGGACCATTCGTTGTAATTTTAATGGGTTGAAAAACAAAGTCACAACAAATAGATAGCACTTTATTATTTTTTAAACCAACGTTTATTCGTTTTTTCAATCTAACTCTTATTTTCTACAGGCTTTGGCAGTAGTTAGTCCATAATTCCAGTAGATGGCGCTGTTGCACTATAGTCGTGGGGGAAGCAACAAGTACTGGCCAAGCGCTCACACCATTCCTCAGAATGTAGTGACAAGAACTGTGTAAGTTTCTTTATCACTAATGTTACATGTATGTAACAGCATGTTTAAAATGTATAACATTGAAAGAACATCATAACGTTTGGGAAAAGGTTTGAGGTGTTATTTTTTGTTTAAAACTGAGTGAGTGAAGAACGTGATTGAGAATGACTGTTTGCTTTATGCTAGCTGTGGTAAAAAAATGTAAAATTAAATATATATATTTTTCACAAGTCACATAGAGACTTTGGGTTTTTCTGAGTAAATAAATGTACATGATTTCCTGGAAGTTATTGTGGTAAAATGGCGGCGCGCACGCTGCCTGTGGAAACAGACTTTAGTGCAAGTAGTGCAGGTGCAACTTTAGTGCACGTAGTGCAGGTGCAAGAGAGACTAGTTGATGTTGGCTACACTGTTTCGAAGCTGAATGTAATGTTTATCCGTTTTCTACATGTGTAGCAATATTCAGACATGACAGTTGTTTATCTTGATCTAAAAGTGTTTCCATTTGGGGAATGAGGAGATATACTATAGGTAAAGTGCTCTTGTGTTGTGTAAGTTAATGTGTGCACTTGTATGTGTATTAAATGTTTTGTTGTAAATAGTTTTCAATCGATTGAAATGAATTAATAAGGACATATTTGAAATGAGAAAAGGTATATAGAGAATAAAGAAAGTGGCAGAACTGTCAGGACGATAACTTTTGTGTCCGTTTCTCGTTATCACTAAAGGCCACTTTCAGATTCAGTTTGAGGCTGGTAACATAATGCATATATGAAAATCGTAAATGCTACGCAAATTATTAGAAATGCTAAATTGGCACTGACATTACCCCATTGAAGTTGACATTTAAAATGGTTAAGGTTCAGGGTAGGGGTTAGGGTTAAGGTTCAGGGTAGGGACATCACAAGGATCCCGATAGCACTAATCATGGTGTAAGAGTGTGCGACAACACAGACTGTTAAGGTGAACTATACAGGACATTACTCGAGTCTAGTGTGTCAAGGTGAACTATACAGGACATTACTCGAGTCTAGTGTGTCAAGGTGAACTATACAGGACATTACTCGAGTGTGTCAAGGTGAACTATACAGGACATTACTCTAGTGTGTCAAGGTGAACTATACAGGACATTACTCTAGTCTAGTGTGTTAAGGTGAACTATACAGGACATTACTCTAGTGTGTTAAGGTGAACTATACAGGACAGTACTCTAGTGTGTCAAGGTGAACTATACAGGACATTACTCTAGTGTGTCAAGGTGAACTATACAGGACATTACTCTAGTCTAGTGTGTTAAGGTGAACTATACAGGACATTACTCTAGTGTGCTAAGGTGAACTATACAGGACATTACTCTAGTGTGTCAAGGTGCACTTGCTGCTCTGCAAAGACTCTGGGTCGGCCAGCAGGAGGTCTATTTCCTCCTTCATCAACCAACCACATGACAGCTGGCTCAGGTGTCAGATTAGCCTCATATAGTGCACTCAGCGTGTGTGCGTGCGTGCGTGCGTGTGTTTTGTTTCAGATCTGCTGACCTGAATAGTGTGGGCACACATAGATAGGTGATGTAGCTCAAATAGATGCTGTTTTTTTTGGGGTAACGGTCCAAATTGGCCCCTCATACCGTAAGAGATGAAAGTGTTTGTCGAATAGGGGATGAGAATTGGGATGAATGATTATTTAACTAGGCAAGTCAGTTAAGGACACATTCTTATTTACAATGACGGCCTAGGAACAGTGGGTTAACTGCCTTGCTCAGGGGCAGAACCTGTCAGCTCAGGGATTCGATCTAGCAACCTTTTGGTTACTGGCCCTGGCTCTAACCACTAGGCTACCTGGATACATAAAACTCTGTACAACATCAGTTGCAGGTGGTCACAGTATTTCAATAAGCCTACCTTGTAGGTTAAATTCATTCCCCTATATGTTAATCTGTCTCCAGGTTTATTCTATTAGATAGAGAAACCCTGCACGGATTAAGGTTAAGGTATTAGCTACCCTTAAATCCCCTTTCACCGTCTGCCTGTTTATTCTGTCTGTCTGCCCCATCCAATACCTGTCACACGGTTCAGTCACTGGATTTCAGCCAAATGCTCCAATTGGAGCCGTCCCAATAGCCGGTGGACAGAGACGATTGGTTCATGACCTGTCAGTCACAGCAGCAGGCCGAGTTCTGTCGCTTGTCAAACTGAAAATGTACATCTCAGTGCATGCTGTTATGCCAGCGCTCTTTGGAATGTAGGGTCTGAGGATGCAAAAGAAAAGTGTAAGTATTTATCAATAGTTTCTATGTTAGTGTTTTTGAAAATTAACTTGGAGACATTTTAAATTGTACATTTTCATCATAGCTTTTGACACTTTTGTCGTCTTGGGGTAGCTTTAGCCTTTGTGTTCACTGATGCAGATCGTTTTTTTTTCTGTGCGTAATGTGTGCGTAATTATGACTTGCCCATTGGTGGTCTGTATTCAGGACTATTAGCGCAAAACTCATATCGGATTGATCCGAACATGTTAAAAGTTGAATACCATTGAAACAGTGCATTGTAATAATAGTGCAATAACTAATTACCAGACATTGTCAGAAAATCACAATAGAAACAAAAAAATACTTCTTTATTTTAATTGTATTTAGCTGTTTTTATTATTATACCATTTCAATTTACAATACAATAACACAAAAACATAGTGCATCACTACACATATATTTTCTCTGAAGAAATAAAAATAACATTATAAAGTAAAAAAATTAAATCACAACAATTGACTTTCAAAAGTTAAAGTACCTCAAGTAAATAGAATAAAGTCCAGGGGTTACAGTTGTACAAACCTATGATAGAGTTGTAAGAATACAGTGTTTTTTTTGTGTTATTGACTAATTCTAGAGATTTTATTAAATATTGGATTTCAAGGAAAAATATATTGCATTTGGGGACATATTTCAAACGTGTGTTTTTGTGTATATCCAATTTACCAGAGAGAAGGAAAAAATAACAACTAACTCAGTAGTTTTGTTTTCATTTGAACAATAACATACTACATCTTTCATTGTAAAAACATGGGTCTTATTGATGGAATAAAAAATGTAAATACTTAACTCGCTCTAAACTAACTTCACAGAATCACACTCGTAAAAAAAAATTAAAATACTAATTTCCCCTTCTTTATCACAGAAAAGGCATATGTCATCTAAATCCATGAATTTAGACAACACGTTCTTGCAAGGGTGTATTTTGTGCAAGATTTTATAGTTAATTTATTTTACTTTATTTGATATTCAAAATTTGTGAAGGAGCAACCAAGCTTTCCTCCATTCAATTTCAGTAATATATATGCATTCCAGAAGAATTTCCCTCTAGGAGAGATCTTGTTCTTGGAGACATTTGTTACTTTTATTTTATTTTTTGGGGGGGCTATTTAAAAAATAAATGTATTGTTGGTTAAGGGCTGGTAAGTAAGCATTTCACTGTATGGTCTACACCTTGTTTTCGGCGCATGTGACAAATAACATTTGATTTGATTTGAAAAAATTATCTAATGAATGTATTATTACATTTGTTATCCAGCAGGGGGCAACATTCCAACATACATTGTGCATCTACCTTGACTTGTTCTCCAAAACACAAATTAGATTTAATTAATTTAGTAAATCCTGAAGGTATTGCTTTGCATATGGAATTACATTCTTTATAACGTATTGGGAAGTTATATGTTTGTAAGAACTTCCTATAAAAAAATAGGAAATAATAATTTCCTTCTTTATTAAATATCTCAAGCACAAATATCATATTTCTTTCAAATCAATTAGGGAAGAATATAGACTTGTTTTTAACAACAATTTTGTGGGACGAGGTTCCTTGTGTGGGAAGAGGTTGTGGACATAACATAGTTTCCAGGCTATAAGGGCTTGTTCATTACATTTTGACAGTTTGATGGGTCATTTTGCTGGAGAATGGTTGCACTTCCACAAAAATTGAAGACTGCCCAATTTCATAAAAATATGACAGGGAATGAAGTCCCATATAGGTTCATAGGTCAGCATACATCTTTTATCCAGTTTACTCTCAAGGTATTGTTGATATCATTGAAATCTAGTACTTCAAGTCCACAATCCACGCTCTTTGGTTTGATATTACAGACTTCTTAAGTTTGTGTTGTTTATTTTTCCATATAAAGTCTAGGAAAGTGTTGTTGATATCCTTGCTGGTTTGATCAGCTACAGATAGGGATGGAGCAGGGAGGACGAAACGTGACAGACCCTCTGCTTTGTACAGTTATTTTTTAAGTGCAATAGCAACTCGATCCTTATCTTTCAGAAACAGATTTGTATCGCTAATTGAGATATTTTGTTATTTATTTTCCAAATATTGAAATACCTTCTAATTCAGGGATGTCTAATATATAGTAATTCTACAACTAAAAGGAATAAGAAAGCTGAGATAGGACAACCCTGGCGAAGACCACGGTGAATATTAAATATTCTGGTTGTGTTACAATTAATCATAATAGAACTATTAATATTGTTATAAAACATATTGATATCAGAGACAAAGATAGTCCCGAAACCAAAAGTGTACAAGGAAGGAATTAGGAATTTGTGTTCTATTGTATCAAATGCTTTACAAAAGTCGAGGAATAAAATAATAGCCTGGGAGTCAACTGAATCAGCTCAATCAAGTCTAAAACAAACCTAATGTTACAGCTGCTGTGGCGATGTGGGTTGACACCTGGTTGAGGAGCTGCTGCACAGTGGCTGAGAGAGACTCCATTGATTTGGAGGTAGACTCTGTTGTCTTTTCATCAATGGCCAGTTTCTCAAAGATGGCTTTGAGAATGTCAGGGTTGGTAGAATAATTTTCGACTGCCCTGTATTTGGCAGGAGGGCTCTTACTCGGCGTAGGTGGCAGTGGTGAATATAAGGAGTCTTTTACCATGAGTTCTGGGAGGTCTTTAACTGCCTTAATTTTGCTGGACCCCAGGAAGAGTAGCTGCTGGGGATCCATACTAAATACAAATACGAAATATGTGGGCTGCATGCTTCTGTCTCGCTGCTTGCATCTGAGGTGATTAGCATCTGTTCAGCCAATGGAGTCGTGATCACCGTGTTTTCCAATCACCTTCTGTTACTTCATATAGGTAAGGGTCAGTTTACAAAAAAAATATTAAAATCCATGAGTATTGATCATTATCTTCCTGGTTTATCGGGAGGTACGTTCAAATACACCCACTCAAAGTGACGCCATCTTGGCCCTGAAAAGATAACTTTACTGTCTATTGTCCGGCACAGTGTACATATCATATATACATATATACCCATAAAACCTAGCCGTAAAACCCAGTAATGGTTCCAATCAGTTTGCGTATGGGATATAAGAACTACTCCATATAAGGTCAGTGTTTTGTGTAGGCTTACCCTGGTGTGCCGTTTTAATAGCCATGTAAATTCTCTCTTGGGTAAGGTGAGTTTTATGAATATATTCACCTCAATTTACTCCCAAAAGTTCAAAATACTAATTAGCAACAGAAAAGACCTCAGCAACACTACAACTTCCTGCAGGAAGCTCCTGCACTTCATCTCTAGCCAACACTAAGCTACCATTCACCAGCGCGGGTTCAGAGATCTTTGTGCCCAATCCATGAATTTAAGTCCCCTTTCTCTGTCTTAGCTAGCCAGTGACTACACTTTAGCTGGCTAGTTAGCAGAGCAGTACAGTGCATTCGTAAAGTATTCAGACCCTTTCCCCTTTTTCCAAATTGTGTTACGTTACAGCCTTATTCATCAATCTACACACAATACCCCATAATAACAAATTGAAAACGGGTTTTTATAAATACCTCATTTACATAAGTATTCAGACCCTTTGCTCTGAGACTCGAAATTGAGCTCAGGTGCATCCTGTTTCCATTGATCACTCTTGAGATGTTTCCACAACTTGACTGGAGTCCACCTGTGGTCAATTAAATTGATTGAACATGTTTTGGAAAGGTACACACCTGTCTATATAAGGTCCCACAGTTGAAAGTGCATGTCAGAGCAAAAACCAAGCCATGATGTTGAAGGAATTGTCTGTAGAGCTCCGAGACAGGATTATGTTGAGGCACAGATCTGGGGAAGGGTACCAAAACATTTTTGCAGCATTGAAGGTCCCCAAGAACACGGAGGCCTCCATCATTCTTAAATGGAAGACGTTTGCAACCACAAAGACTCTTCCTAAAGCTGGCTGCTCGGCCAAACTGAGCAACCGGGGGAGAAGGGCCTTGGTCAGGGAGGTGACAAAGAACCCGAGAACTATGACAGAGCTCCAGAGTTCCTCTGTAGAGATGGGAAAACCTTCCAGAAGGACAACACTCAACACAAATCAGGCCTTTATGGTAGAGTGGCCAGACGGAAGCCACTCCTCAGTAAAAGGCACATGACAGCCCGCTTGGAGTTTGCCAAAAGGCACCTAAAGGACTCTAAGACAATGAGAAACACGATTCTCTGGTCTGATGAAACCAAGATTGCACTCTTTGGCCTAAATGCAGAGAGATCCTTGTTGAAAACCTGCTCCAGAGTGCTCAGGAACTCAAACTGGGGTGAAGTTTCACCTTCTAACAGGACAACGACTTTAAGCACACAGCCAAGACAATGTAGGAGTGGCTTCGGGACAAGTCTCTGAATGTCGTTGAGTGGCCCAGCCAGGGCCCAGACTTAAACCCAATAGAACATCTCTGGAGAGACCTGAAAATAGCTGTGCAGCGACTCTCCCCATCCAACCTGACAGAGCTTGAGAGCTTGGTCGTGTGGAGAAGACCACTATCAGTCTGGCCATGTGGAGAAGACCACTATCAGTCTGGCCATGTGGAGAAGACCACTATCAGTCTGGTCATGTGAAGAAGACCACTAGAAATCTGGCCATGTGGAGAAGACCACTAGTATTCTGGTCATGTGGAGAAGACCACTATAATTCTGGTCATATGGAGAAAACCACTATCAGTCTGGCCATGTGGAGAAGACCACTATCAGTGTGGCCATGTGGAGAAGACCACTATCAGTGTGGTCATGTGGAGAAGACCTCTAGAAGTCTGGTCATGTGGAGAAGACTACTAGAAGTCTGGTCATGTGGAGAAGACCACTATCAGTGTGGTCGCGTGGAGAAGACCACTATCAGTCTGGCCATGTGGAGAAGACCACTGTAAGTCTGGCCATGTGGAGAAGACCACTATCAGCCTGGCCATGTGGAGAAGACCGCTATCAGTCTGGTCTTGTGAAGAAGACCACTAGAAATCTGGCCATGTGGAGAAGACCACTAGAATTCTGGTCATGTGGAGAAGACCACTATAATTCTGGTCATATGGAGAAAACCACTATCAGTCTGGCCATGTGGAGAAGACCACTATCAGTGTGGCCATGTGGAGAAAACCACTATCAGTCTGGCCATGTGGAGAAGACCACTATCAGTGTGGCCATGTGGAGAAGACCACTATCAGTCTGGTCATGTGGAGAAGACCACTAGAAGTCTGGTCATGTGGAGAAGACCACTATCAGTCTGGTCATGTGGAGAAGACCACTATCAGTCTGGTCATGTGGAGAAGACCACTATCAGTCTGGTCATGTGGAGAAGACCACTAGAAGTCTGGTCATGTGGAGAAGACCACTAGAAGTCTGGTCATGTGGAGAAGACCACTATCAGCCTGGCCATGTGGAGAAATGCGGCTATAGTGGGTGGTAACTTACTGGTTTGGTCTGGGCCAGCATGAGGGATAAAGTTTATCCTGTGTCGGTGAATGTAGATATTAAGTTTGAGAATCTGAGCAATACAATGTGTTTTATACAGCTGCAAACACCACAAGGAAAGAGCCGCTTAATCAATTATATAATCATTATCCAGATTACTGAGGATATCAGACTTCTAGAATGTTGTCACTGATGAGAATGAATCCCCAAATCTATTGACATTCAGAATTGACTTGGTTAGAATGGCCTATTTATTGCCTTAACTCCCTTATCTTACCTTGTTTGCACTCACTGTATATAGACTTTTTGTTTTCTTTTGTTCTGCTGTATTATTGACTATGTTTTGTTTATTCCATGTGTAACTCTGTGTTGTTGTATGTGTCGAATTGCTATGCTTTATCTTGGCCAGGTCGCAGTTGTAAATAAGAACTTGTTCTCAACTGGTCTACCTGGTAAAATAAAGGTGAAATAAAAATAAATCAATAAAAGACATCCAGTCTGTATTGTAGTTTCATGACCAGAGACAAAACTTCAGAGGCACAGTATTTATTTATTCAGAGTGGTACATGCATTCACACAGTCTTGATCTATAGGATACTTCCCACTATGTGATTAATATGTCAAGTGATTCCGAAATGTCAAGTGATACCGATATGATATGTCAAGTGATACCGATATGATATGTCAATTGATACCGATATGTCAAGTGATACCGATATGTCAAGTGATACCGATATGTCAAGTGATACCGATATGTCAAGTGATACCGATATGTCCAGTGATACCGAAATGTCAAGTGATACCAATATGTGATACCGCCTTCGTGAAGACCGTCCCTACTGGCATCAGGATCCCCGGTCAGTTCAACATCCCTGGAAGAGACACTTGCTTCTTCGTTGTCGTGGACCACCAAAGCCCCCATCACCATCCTAGTCCAGCGTGACGACCTCTGGCAGAGTCATAATGCTGGACTGGAGTTATTCAAGGAACACGTGCTCCCAAAGGTGGCAACAGTGAACAGTACACATCTTGTAAATAGTTTATTCCACACACACACACACACACACACACACACACACACACACACACACACACACACACACACACACACACACTAGGCTCCCAGAATAGGTTATATTACATACAAGGTTTGCTCAAAGCAGCCACCTAAAGTAATGTAGTTAACTTTATCACGGGCGCATTGAGAATGTATATCTGTGATGTTCAAATGATGTCTTACTTGCTGAAGGCCCCGGTTATTCCTGCCTATACCTAAGTTCAATCACAAAGGCTGGTCTGCTCCTTTTCTGGTAAATGCAACTGCCATGTTTCTTTCCCAATAGAAAATGGCAGCTGCCTGATCATTTCCAGTATTTACGTTTTCCGTTGAGCTCATTTTGCTGTTATACCAGGTCATTTACAAATGTAACAGCACAGCATCATGCCACTTGTACTCAAACTATTAATTAGCCAGGTGAATTTGAAGATATATCTGCACAGTATGTTTGCTAACTAACTAACTAACTAACTAACTAACTAACTAACTAACTAACTAACTAGCCAGCCAGTTTAAGACAAAGCAAAGCAACATCTAAGCAAAAGGCAACCTGCTATCCCCGGCACCTGTCGTCATCCCTGGTGCCTGGAAGTTCAACGTAACCATTGAACTCTAAATAAGAGGTAAGTAGAGTTGGACACACACTACAAAAGCCATCGGGACTGATTAACTAGAGAGAGAGCAAGAGAACATCAAAGGATGGGAGAGGCATCAGCTACAGCAGATCCTCTTGCTGAGGGTGATGTAGATCACGTGTTGCTTCCGCAGGTCAAGCCTCATGTCTAAAACATGGGAGAAAATTGGGGACAAAGTCCATTTCGATGCAATTTACAAATTCAATGTTTTACACAATATTGTATCATATTTGATGAGTTACTGACCTGTTCATCCACTACCTTTTATGGTAAATACAAGTGTAACAACGTGCAAATAGTTGAAGAAAACTATAAAGAAAGAAAATAAATAGACAGAGTTTGTATTTACAAAGATGTTCGTTCTTCACTGGTTACCCTTGTCTTGTGGAAACAGGTCACACATATTGATGCTGTGATGGCACACTGCAGTATTTCACCTAATAGATATGGGAGTTTATCAAGATTGGATTTGTTTTCAAATTCTTTGTGAGTTTGTAATCTGTGGGCAGTATGTGTCTCTAATATAGTCATGCTCTCTCTGTCTGTCTCTTTCTCCCTCTCTCTTTGAGATAATATAATATCTCATCAGTTATAATCTAATCTTGCAAGGTTTCTATTTCTGTCAGAGAAAGTTTGTGGTCAGGTGCTCTGTGAAGAGACAGACGGGATGTTTTTGCTCTTTAAAAAAGTTTTAGGTTTACATAAAAAATGTTTCCTTCTTCATTGCCGTATGCGCTTCTATTCCATTCTAATCCACTCATCTACCTTGGCTGAAGAAAACGGTCCCACAACTCAAGCCAGAAAGATATCCTAACATAACCAACCATTTCTTTTTCATTAGGAGGAAACCATTCCAAAGGAAACGGAAGAAAGTCCATTGATGAGCTGCTAGACTACGTTGTTCAGACACTTCAAGACACTTTTCAGACAGTTTACATGCCAACTACCACAGCCGTTGTTGTCATGGAAGGGACCCACAGCACCTTGCGTCTGTACCAAACCATCAGGGAGAGGAGCTCTGTGAGGCCGTTCATCCTCACCCCCACCCCTATCCAAAGGGGCCCCGGATCCTCCCTCCACAAGACCGCCTCTCTTAGGGCTCAACCAATCATTTCCCACCATCCAACGGAGGAGGGGCCAGTTGAGACAGTGCAGTGGGATCAGTCAGGAGAACTTGGGTTTAAAAAACAGAAACAGAGTTTTGAGGAGGACAGCAAGGCGGATGGTTTAGGATCATCATCAGACTCTGAGCTCCACTGGTTGGCTGACCTCCACCTGCTACCTCTCTGTTCGGAGTGTAAGGCCAGGGTCGGGATGGGGAACCAGGGAGGTAAGCTCAGGCACCTGGGCTCAGAGGAGAGCCAAGATGGTTGCTCACCCAGATTACCACCAGACCCCCAGGCGACCAGGAGAAGGAGGACTGGGTGGATGAACGGCACCAGTAGCCTCCAGCACACCCTCACCCGGTCCCCTGGGACCCCACGAACAGCAGGGAGTTCCAAGAGAATGAGGCTGAAGAGGTTGTGGAAGATGAGTGCTCGCCCAGCCGAGGAGACGCTTCAGTGGGGTGCAGTGGAGTCGAGTCCAGCCTATCCTTCTGATGGTGTCTCCAACTCTAATTTCACAGAGAGGAGGAATACAGTCATGAGAGGAGGAGAAAAGGAGAAGTTGGACTCCGTCCAGGGAGGCAGAGAGAGGGAGAAATATTCTAAGAGTCCAACTATGACACAGGAAGCAAAGAGGCCATGCACCGTACCCTCCAGCACTGTTCTGGATTCCCTCAGGGGGGTTCTACTCTCTGAGAACCACTCTTGTTCTCTGAACAAAGTTCTCCCATTTGAGTACCACTACAGTTCTCGCACGCCCCGAGAAGTTGTAACTCTGAAAGAAGAGTCTGTTCACATTGACTCAGATACGGAGCTCTCCGAGTACGACAACGAATTCTGTAACATCTCTCCCTTCCCATCTAAACCTCAAGAGGTAGAGGATGCCCAGGACAGCACCAGGCAGTCTCCAGAGGGGGGGTCCAACCAGGCCCTGAGCCCCAGCCAGGAGGGAGGCAGAGCAGAGAAGGGGTGGAGGATGGAGATGAAGAGGAAGGAAGCAGCCTGGAGGGTGATGGAGAAGATCGAGGAGGTGGAGGGGATCATACAGAGGGTCAGTCTAACCAGCGCTGACTGGATCAAAGAAGGGAGAGAGGGGAGTGTTTTTGATCTATTTACCTCTACGCCAGATGTGTCTGAAGAGGAGTCAGTGTCCGAGACCAAACCTGAATCCTCTTTCCAGCTCCAGCCAGAGCTCCAAGATTGGGGGACTACTCTGGAAGATTCTCTCCCAGCTGAGGAGATTCATGCCCTGGGTGAGGCGTTGAGCCAGAGCCTGCGGAGAGCCCTGAGGATGGAGGGTCTTGGGGAAGACGAGGACTGGGAGGCAGTGAGGTGTAGAGAAACAACCTGGAACTTCAACTTAGAGCAAACCTCTCCAGAATTGTCATGGGATCCCATCGACCTCTCCAACGGCAACACCATGACCTTTGACCCTATGAGAGAATGGAAGCGTCCCTCCTCGCCCTCTCTCTTGGACAACTCGTCCCTAAGGACCTCCAGTAGTTTTAACAGCATGTCCCCTATGATGTCCCCCATCCTGTCTCCTCTGTCCTCCCTATTGTCCAGCCCCCGGCTCATTCGCCGTCCCCTGCCTCGGTCCCTCTCCCAGCCTGTTGAGGAGATGAGCGAGGGAAGAAGAATGAGAGATGAGGAAGGTCAGAGAGGGACGAAGAACTCGGCACCAGGCCATCTTGTCCTTCAGGGTGGAAGTTGTAATAGAGGTGACAACAGTGACGTTAAGGTCAACAGAGGACAGGTAGGGGACAAAAAGGGGACCAGGAAGCGAGTAGCATGGCTGGATCTGAGGCTGAATGAGCAGAACCAGAATGACGGTCAGAGAAAAGGAGACTCCAGTTGGGCTGAGCCCGGTATTTCCAGTTTGTCCACTGTGCTGTCTTCAGGTGAGTGGTCACCTTATTCAATTCATCATGTCCAAATTATAACAAGAGAAATAAGCTTACAGAAGGGGGAAAAGACACTGCGTAGAAGTAAGACACGTTCTGTTACGTAACTCATATCCAGTGTTTTTGTCTTTGAGGATGTATACTGAACTGCACAGGTTAATTGACCCTTACAAAGTAGAAGTTGTT